>NC_090742.1:63447865-63455365 GCF_036898095.1 Palaemon carinicauda | reverse complement strand
AATATATTTCAAATCAATAAAAAACAAAAATCTCAAAAAAAAAAGTAACTGTCCCAAAAATCAAAATAACGTTATATAGTGAACAATGAACGTCCAAAAACCAGCATTAAATACGTAAACCAAATCGAAAACCTGACAAAAAAAAAAAAAAAAAAAAAAAATGCTCACGAAATAACACAAATAGATTTCTAATGGATAAAACAAATCTATTTCAAATCAATAAAAAAACAAAAATCTCAAAAAAAGTAAACGACACAAAAATCAAATAACGTTATATAGTGAACAATGAACGTCCAAAAGCACCAGGAATAAAAATAAAAACCAAATCGAAAACCTGAAAAAAAAAAAAAAAAAAAAAAAAAAAAAAAAAAAAAAAAAACATGAAATAACACCAGGAAGCAGCAGGTAATGGAACAGGAAACAATGGTAATTCTCGCCTTGACACAATCCCCTGAAAGTTAATTGGCCGAGACACCAGGCAGAAAATAAAAGGGAAAAAAAATGAAGTGTTGAAACAAGGCAGGAATAGAGACTAAAACAAGTCTTTACACACTGCACCATTCGAGACGCCATGAAGATAAAGGTTGTCAACATGGATGAGGAGGGAGAGAGAGAGAGAGAGAGAGAGAGAGAGAGAGATCTGCACACGGTCTTCCACACTGGAGAAATGTAGTCTGGTCAAGGTGTATAGTACGCAGGATCTACACAAAAATGAAATGAGTGAAAATATTTTTTACATTAAAACGTCTAAGACTTCATGAACCTTTTATATACTTACAAAACATAAAACCACCATGCATATGACTTAACGTAAACGGAAGAATAGCAATTTTAGTTACATACTTTTAGACTAGGCTGTACAAACCAGGCTAAGCTCACCCTTCACTACATTCTCTATAGTAGCTAATGTAAACATTGCGAGAAGCCTCTTTACACATTCTTCTTCTTTCCTACCATTATCCTTACATTAAGGGGTCGGTTGCGTGATGTGTCCTCTCCAATGCTTTTTATCAGTGGCATCCTCTTCTACCAAACCTTTTCTCTCCATATCATGATTCACCTTATCTCATCATCTAGTTATGTGCCTCCCTCTCGACTTCCTCCCCATAACAGGTTTCTCTTAAGCCTTTCTCACTCTCTCCCCACCATTCATTCTCAACACATGTTCACACCCATCTCTGTCGTGACAATCTTATCACCTCTATAATCTGTCACCTTACACCTCTTCATTCTCAACTGAATAATTACCCTTATGAAAACTTAGTTCTCGATTAGATTTGACACCTTAGAATTCAATCTTAAAATTGGGATGACACAAGGTTACAAATAAGCTGACTCATGATTAAAAAATTAACATTTGAATACTACTATAAATTTGCATTTCAATCATTCTAATGTTGTTACTGATCTTAAAATATATAATTTCAATGGTTCTTTCACTTCTCTTGTTTGTTTCCTTATTTCCTTTCCTCACTGGGCTATTTTCCCTGTTGGAGACCATGGGCTAATAGCATCCTGCTTTTTCAACTAGGGTTGTAGCTTAGCTAATAATAATAATAATAATAATAATAATAATGAATAATAAATAATAACAATAATTATAACAAATATTAATAATAATAAAAAATAACAATAATAATAATAATAATTATTACAATAATTATAAATGATGATGATAATAATAATAATAATAATAATAATAATAATAATAATAATAGATTGTATGAATTCTTGGAATTTCAATCACATGGCCCAGCACTGGGAACTGGGAGGCAATTCAAAGCTAAGGTAGCCCAGTGAAGTAAAAATAAGAAGTTGTAAAGCAAGAAAGGAATGACAGAAAATTGAACCTAAGTAACTATAGTCCATTTCTTTTAGCGAGTCATATTTGCACCGACTTGCAGCGGTGCCCTTTTAGCTCGGAAAAAGTTTCCTGATCGCTGATTGGTTGGACAAGATCATTCTAACCAATCAGCGACCAGGAAACTTTTCCGAGCTAAAAGGGCACCGTTTCCTGATCGCTGATTGGTTGGACAAGATAATTCTAACCAATCAGCGACCAGGAAACTTTTCCGAGCTAAAAGGGCACCATTTCCTGATCGCTGATTGGTTGGACAAGATAATTCTAACCAATCAGCGACCAGGAAACTTTTCCGAGCTAAAAGGGCACCGTTTCCTGATCGCTGATTGGTTGGACAAGATAATTCTAATCAATCAGCGATTAGGAAACTTTTCCGAGCTAAAAGGGCACCGTTTCCTGATCGCTGATTGGTTGGACAAGATAATTCTAACCAATCAGCGACCAGGAAACTTTTCCGAGCTAAAAGGGGCACCGTTGCGAGTCGGTGCAAATATGACTCGCTAAAAGAAATGGACTATAGGTAACTTGCACCAAAAAACTAATTATTCAGGAAGCCATTCAACGCATAGCAATAAAACTTATTACAGGAATTTAAAACAGGAATTTCTTGCAGCCATCCATCAAAATTATAATTAAAGTGTAATTGAAGTACCTCCTTCATACCGCATTTGCATGGATAAAATACGAAGGTAAAAAGCGAGGAATTGGGTTTTTCAATTAGCAATGAAGTAAAACGTAAATAACATTACGTAATAGTATTTTTATTTGTTACCAATTACTTTAGATGAATTCCATTGAGCAGGAATATGATTATATCAATTTCTTCTAATTTAGATTTTTTTTTTTATTTGGTTATTGTATTGTGTAAGAATGAATGTATGTTACGTATAACTTCTCTTATATAAATAATATTTGTATAATAATATACACATGTACACAGGTCTATATATATATATATATATATATATGTTTATATATATAAACATATATATATATATATATATAGATATATAAACAAATGCAGCCGTCTCTTGTCCCACTGCAGGAAAAAGCCTCAGACATGTCATTAGTCATGTCTGGGGTTTGGCCATTTTCCCCATCACGATAGCCACTGCGGATTGGTGATGTTGGGAGACTTTAGTCTGATCGTTCTTTCATGGCACGCTCAGAGAGAGAGAGAGAGAGAGAGAGAGAGAGAGAAGTCATAGCCCTTGGCAGAGGGGGCTACCCCAAGAGGTGCACTCGGAAACCATAATCTTCCACAAATTGCCGAACCAGGAAAGAGTTAGGAATGCGAAGGGCTGAATCTGTGTGTGTGTGTGTGTGTGTGTGTGCAGATACAACTACTATAGGCTCCCCAAGAAACTACAAGAAACTATCGACCTCAAACAGGACTCGAACTCCAGTCCGGTGAATGCAAGGCATGGATCTTACTTTAATCAATGGTAAATCTTTCTCTAATAACCTAGGTACACTCATCTTACTCATTCTAGGCAATAATAGAAAGGTCAGAAGCCTAATTATCAAGTGCAATTGAGTAGATAACAGCAAGTAATTAAATTTTAATGACCCATTAAACCTACGTCGTTCCCAGAAGATCGATTGGAGCTCTGAAGAAAGTGTTATCAGTCACAGATGTGACACCTGTAGCGTGTGGTATTGATATGACATAGATAAGACGAGAGAGGAGAGAGAGAGAGAGAGAGAGAGAGAGAGAGAGAGAGACTTCTACTCTTATCTTATTTCTCCTCTGTTTTTTTTTTATAATTTCTATAGTTCATAGATGAAATATCAATTTTAATGTTAACATTCTTAAAATATTTTATATTGTTAATTACTTCTCTTGTACTTTATCAATTCCTTTCCTCACTAGGTTATTTTTCCCCGTTGGAGCCCTTGGGCTTATAGCATACTGCTTTTCAAACTAGGGTTGTAGCTTCACTAGTAGTAGTAGTAGTAATAATAATAATAATAACAACAACAATAAAAATAATAAATTATAATTATAATAATGATTATAATAATAATAATAATAATAATAATAATAACAACAACACCAATAATAAAAATAATAAATCATAATTATAATAATAATAATAATAACAATATTAATAACAACAACAACAACAATAATAATAATAATAATAATAATAATCCTAACCCCATTGCACAAACACATAAAAAGCATGAAAGTAAAAAAATCCCATATCTAATCTAAGTCAACAGTTCCATGTACTGTACATACTGTACTTCGTACGGATTCCGGTCACAGGAAAACGCGGATATGAAAAGTGACTCATTGGCGGTTTTGGGAATTCGAACAAACATGAACAAGTGTTGCCAACTAAAGGCGAGCTCTTCACATCCGTTGGCAACACTGCTTCTTATCGCCGTTGTTTACAAACCGGAAAATAACGTGGAAGTTAGGGGAGATAAAATGAGTTTTTATATATATGAAATGCTCTAAAAGTAACATTAACTTTGATATAAAATGCCACTCAATGTGAAGATTAACTATAACTTTGTTTTTGCCATATTTACGACCCTAGTTTTGTCGCTTGCTTTAGACAAGTGTATTCAGCTTTCCAGTTTTTGCTTGGTAAGTATTATTGCTTAGTTTTCACGTAGGACATTTGAAGACGTGTTAATATTTTTCGCCCTACTGTATATTCAAGGAATGTTTTTTTTCGCGTGACTGTTTTCATGTTAATCTAGTTATTTTTTTTTTTTTTAAATAAAGGTTTGTTTTCGCTTGGCATATTTAAATCATATGCTAAGTTTGCCTAACATATTATATATGCACACACACTTTATATAAACATAAATATATACCGTATGTATAAACAAATATATATATATCTATATATATATATATATATATTATATACAAAAAATAATCAAATATACTGTATATATATATATATATATATACACATAAAATAATCAAATATAGTGTATATATATATATATATACATATATATATGTGTGTGTGTGTGTATATATATATATATACAGTATATATATATATATATATATAATAGATGCACATATATTTATTTCTGCAAGGTATAATCAAATCTGTTTAAAGTTTAAAGGCCTGTCATGAATAGCAGAAGCAAGAATCAGTGACGTGCTCTTGAGACTGACCATATATACATAATGTTCAGCGCCCAAGTCCCTACCCATTCAAGCTAGGACCAGGGAGGGCCAGGCAATGACTGCTAATGACTCAGCAGATAGACCTATAGGCTCCCCCAAACCCCGTTCCTTATCGCACAAGGATAGTAAGGTTGCAGACACTACAAGAAACTATCGAGCTTGAGCGAGGCCAGAACTCCAGTCCAGTAGATCGCCAGACAAGGAATCTTGGCATAGGATTTGCCTTTATAAAGGAAGGTCAATTGTGGGGTAACCAGGATTTGACCTTTATAAAGGAAGGTCAATTGTGGGGTAACCAGGATTTGACCTTTATAAAGGAAGGTCAAATTGTGGGGTAACCAGGATTTGACCTTTATAAAGGAAGGTCAATTGTGAGGTAACCAGGATTTGACCTTTATAAAGGAAGGTCAATTGTGGGTAACCAGGATTTGACCTTTATAAAGGAAGGTCAATTGTGGGGGTAACTGAAAAGTCCTGTTTGATTTACCTGACCTAGAATACGGCTGGATTACTGAATTGGACATCCTTTATTTGGATAATCCTATAAATGAGATCCTATTAGGACTCATGGTTGACCCGCTCAAATGTTTTACTCAACTCCCCTTTAAGTTTTCTAAAAAGTCATAAATGGTTCGAAGGTTATTAAAAGCATAAGTTTTATTAAAGGTAATTGCTGCCTCAGTGTCGTTCTCTTGTAAGGAACATTTTGTATTACTCCTATTATCTTTTTCTCTTCATTAATGCATTCCGCCAATAACCATGAAAGGGACATATTTCATGAAGAAAGGTAATAGAGATCACATCATCGATTCTTCTTTAATATACCAGTACATTGTGAAATGATCTTCCTAATCGGGTGGTTGAATCAGTAGAACTTCAAAAGTTCAAACTTCAAAAGTTCAAAGTTGCAGCAAATGTATTTATGTTGACCAGGCTGACATGAGTCTTTTTATAGTATATAAATTATAAGAAATAACTGTTTTTGACGTTGTTATTAGTTTATATAGGACATATCTGTTTTGACGCTGTTACTGTTTTTAGAATGATATATTGTTAATTTACTCTCATCATTTATTTACTTCCTTATTTCCTTTCCTCACTGGGCTATTTTTTCCTGTTGGAGCCCTTAGGCTTATAGCATCTAGCTTTTCCAACTAGGGTTGTAGCTTGGCTAGTAATAATAATAATACACATATTTCTTTACAAGATTAACGCCACAGAGGCAGCAATCTAACTATAGTCCATTTCTTTTAGCGATGCATATTTGCACAGACTCGCGGCGGTGCCCTTTTAGCTCGGAAAAGTTCTCTGATCGCTGATTGGTCAGAATTATCTTGTCCAACCAATCAGCTATCCGGAAACTTTTCCGAGCTAAAAGGGCACCGCTGCGAGTCGGTGCAAATATGCATCGCTAAAAGAAATGGACTATAGAATAAAACTTAAAAGTTTGCAAGAGGATCTACTCCGAAATGCTTAAAAAAGCACAACTATCATTCCAATATATACTGTGTGCCTTTTATGCTAGACATGGAGCTTAGAATATTGTTTCTGAATGTTACAATTAACCAGCTATCGTGCTTTCTAAACGGATAAAAACTATTCGGATAAAAAGATTTCATACTGTTCAGAACATTGATAGATTTCTATCAAAGCTAAAACAAAATTAGTAGGTACATGCACTATAATTAAATAGAGGGGCAACTCAGTAGAGAGCATGCTTTCAGCACGCCAGGCAGTTTTATACTACTCTTAAATCCACTGCGTACTTGTAATTCGTTGTATTTTCTTCAAAATCTAATGGATTTGTGATTGTGTCATACCCCACATTTCCACCAAGTTCCGTTTAAATTGGTTCAGTTTTTGAGTAATGTTTACTTATCATTACGATTATTTTTAAAGTGAAAAAAAAAATTGCATAAACTGACTTTATCAAACGGAAGGAAATATTAATCACTTTTGGGTATACTACAAAAGTGAATGAATTACTGTAACATTCAAGATTCGAACATGTGCAATAGACATAAAGCATATATACACCTACATGTATATTCGTTTATATATATATGTATATATACATATATATATATATATATATATACGGTATATAATAATTAATATATATATATATATATATATACGGTATATAATTATTAATATATATATATATATATATATATTTACATATCTACATGTTTATAGATATAAGTGTGTATATATACACACACACGCATATATATATATATATATATAGCACTAGCTACCACCACAGAAAGATTTCTATAAAGGGACCTCCTCATCAATGATATTTAGCGACACAAAAATAGACTGACGCAGATTTTCCAAAATAACATCCCAGCGGTGGCGGGTAATGTCAAGCTTACGTTATGTATGAAAGACCATTAAAATAGAATAAGAAAAAAGCTAAATTGGAAAAGAATTCGAATATTCGACGCCACTTTTGGGTGAGACCTTGAACGCG
>NC_090742.1:63430365-63437865 GCF_036898095.1 Palaemon carinicauda | reverse complement strand
GAATTAAGGATAAAAACGAGAGAGAGAGAGAGAGAGAGAGAGAGAGAGAGAGAGATTAAGGATGAAATAAACAGAAAACAGAAAATTAAGACTCAAAATATAGAAAACATAGAGAGAGAATTAAGGATAAAAACGAGAGAGAGAGAGAGAGAGAGAGAGAGAGAGAGAGAGATTAAGGATGAAATAAACAGAAAACAGAAAATTAAGACTCAAAATACAGAAAACATAGAGAGAATTAAGGATAAAAGAGAGAGAGAGAGAGAGAGAGAGAGAGAGAGAGAGAGCTACAAAAAGAACTTGTAAACATCGTGCAAGGTCAACGTACAGTTGGACACAGGAATTCATGGTACACCTCACTCTGAGGTAGTGCACTTAGACACACCCTTACTGGGTGGCGAGTTCGTGCTTTGCCCCGCCCACCACGTCTGCCATCCCTTCTATCTGTTTGGTTACTACCTGCCAAGTACGGGTGTAACAGGGTACACTTCTTCGGAGCAAGGTGTATCAGGGACTCGTGTGTCCAACTGTACTTACTGGGAAAACTGAATTTTCTGTTAATAGCAGAAAGTTTAACTTGAATTATTAAGAAAATACTAAAGTCCATTTCTTTTAGCGTGGCAGATTTACACCGACTCGCAGCGGTGCCCTTTTAGCTCAGAAAAGTTTCCTAATCACTGATTGGTTGGACAAGATAATTCTAACCAATCAGCGATCAGCAAACTTTACTGAGCTAAAATTGAACCGCAGCGAGTCGGTGCAAATCTGCCTCGCTAAAAGAAATGGACTTTAGTATGCTACAATTCATAATAAAATCTATTTTTATACTTTATTAAATTTTCATTAATACAGGCAGAAGATGATAAAAGGTAAATGAACTATTACGAGTTAGGAGGAAAGTTTGAATACATTCCAAGTGTTCCATAATAACAAATCTTCACCTTTCATAAGAATAACTTTCAGCAAAGGTCAAAGGTGACCTCTGACTTCAGCGCTTCCGGTAAGTGTTGGAACAAGTCAAGGTGCCGTGGAAAAGATTAAACATTTGAAATTATAATGGATCATTTGAACCTACTCAGTCTCTATTAAACTTTCGTCATTGAAGATATTTTTTAATCATCGTAATTAGAAGTAACCAGGGCCTTTCCCTCATTGTCATTCCTAAGATATCTGATATTTCATGTTCCCGAAATATGCTTGAGGACCTCAAAAATTTTTCGAGACGTTCGATGTTCCAAGTCTTCTCTGATACATGACAAATACAAATGGAAGCTATAAGGAAATACTTCCAGAAAGCTAATGGAAACTATAAGGAAATACTTCTAGGTTTCTAATTGAACCTATAAGCAAATACTTCCAGAAGGCTAATGGAAACTATAAGGAAATACTTCCAGACGTCTAATTGAACCTATCAGCAAACACTTCCAGAAGGCTAATGGAAACTATAAGGAAATACTTCCAGGTTTCTAATTGAACCTATAAGCAAATACTTCCAGAAGGATAATGGAAACTATAAGGAAATACTTCCAGACGTCTAATTGAACCTATCAGCAAACACTTCCAGAAGGCTAATGGAAACTATAAGGAAATACTTCCAGAAGTCTAATTGAACCTATAAGCAAATAATTCCAGAAGGCTAATGGAAACTATAAGAAAATACTTCCAGACTTCTACTGGAAGCTATAAGCAAATACTTCCAGATGTCTAATGAAAGCCATAAGCAAATACTTCCAAACTTCTACTGGAAACTATAAGCATATATTTCCAGACATCTAATGGAAGCTATAAGCAAATACTTCCAGACGTCTAATGAAAGCTATAAGCAAATACTTCCAGACGTCTCATAAAAGCTATAAGCAAATACTTCCAGACGTCTAATTGAACCTATAAGCAAATAATTCCAGAAGGCTAATGGAAACTATAAGAAAATACTTCTAGACTTCTACTGGAAGCTATAAGCAAATACTTCCAGATGTCTAATTGAACCTATAAGCAAATAATTCCAGAAGGCTAATGGAAACTATAAGAAAATACTTCCAGACTTCTACTGGAAGCTATAAGCAAATACTTCCAGACGTCTAATTGAACCTATAAGCAAATAATTCCAGAAGGCTAATGGAAACTATAAAAAATACTTCCAGACTTCTATTGGAAGCTATAAGCAAATACTTCCAGATGTCTAATGAAAGCCATTAGCAAATACTTCCAAACTTCTACTGGAAACTATAAGCATATATTTCTAGACATCTAATGGAAGCTATAAGCAAATACTTCCAGACGTCTAATGAAAGCTATAAGCAAATACTTCCAGACTTCTACTGGAAGCTATAAGCAAATACTTCCAGACGTCTAATGAAAGCTATAAACAAATACTTCCAGACGTCTAATGAAAGCTATAAGCAAATATTTCCAGACGCCTGATGGAAGCTGTAAGCATATACTTCCAGACGTCTAACGAAAGCTATAAGCACATACTTCCAGACTTCTAATGGAAACTATTAGCAAATATTTCCAGACGTCTAATGAAAGCTATAAGAAAATACTTCCAGACGTCTAATGGAAGCTATAAGCAAATGCACCCAGTCATATAATAATTTAAAAGTCTTCTGGAAGACATAACAAAACCACTAAACTTATATGGTTCCAGACTTTTGCTAATAAAAGCTAGTAGGGTGATATAATTTTTTTCCAGCATCAGGTCCTCCATAAAACTGGCTGCGACACACGAAAATAGAAATTTGACCTTTTCTCTACACCACTTAACCTCGGAGGTACTGGTACGGATTTAGTGGCCATGACCTTTGAGAGAAGCCAGGAAGGCGTCTAATGAATATATAATATACTCACGACCACATCAAGAGAGAAAACCAAGTATTACTAACGAGATGATGATGATGATGATGCTGAATCAGGGATGAAGGGCGTTTACGCATGAATAATGCAGATGAATAAGCTCTCCAAAGATTGTGGTTCAAGACGTCGGTAAATAAATAGGTATTAAACAAAATAAACAAAAACACACATTTGATCTTCAGTGATAGAGTATATGCATTCGTATTGAATGCCAATTTAAAAAATAAAATGAACATTCATTCAATGGTTTCTATATACATAAATAGAAAAAAAACCGGGTCAAGAAGAACATGAGAGAGAGAGAGAGAGAGAGAGAGAGGAGAGAGAGAGAGATCACGGACCCAAGGGCAGATCACCACCCCAATGCCAGCCACAGAACCAGCATCCAATGAAACTCTTCCTGCAAGATAACCTCTCTCTCTCTCTCTCTCTCTCTCTCTCTCTCTCTCTCTCTCATTTTTTTCTGTCTCATCATGTATATATGTATGATTATGTATACATATCCATGTGTATGTGAATCTCTCTCTCTCTCTCTCTCTCTCTCTCTCTCTCTCTCTCTCTCAGTTAATAGAGGCATTCAAAATTCTTAGAAGAATAACAAATATAGATTACAACAATCTATTCACGCTTAGCACAAATCAGTCCAGAGGTAATGGATACAAACTGGAATTGAAGGGATACAACACCACTCAATGTGGCAATTTTTTTTACACACAAAATAGCAAATACTTGGAACACACTTCCAGTGGACGTAGTAAACAGTAACACAGTAAAATAGTACAAGAATAGGTTAGACAAGATCATAAGAACTCTCTAATTGCTTAAACTATATCGCTCTATCAATGAGTAAATGGTGTCTCCGTGGAAGGACTAAAAAGTCTTTGACACATCCAAAATCCTTGTAACTCCTTGTCACTTAACCACAACAAGGCAGTGACTGTGGTGTCCCCTACACAATTAACCTTTTCTACAGACATTGCAACACTGATGAGATAGAAATACCACAAAAAGAACTGGATGGACAATATATTTTTTTTCTACTCTTCCCAAAAAATAGACTTGAACTATATATTCTTTTAGTTCATTTCATTTTAAATCTTACTTTTCCAATCTTCCACAAAAAGTAGACATGGAATATATATACTTCTTTTAGTTCATTTCATTTTTAATATTTTTTCCTATTCTTCCCCAAAAATAGGCCTAAAAGAATAGACTTGAACTATATATTCTTCTTTTAGTTCATTTAATTTTTAATCTTTCTTTTCTATTCTTCCACAAAAAGTAGACTTGGACTATATTCTTTAATTAGTTCTCTTCATTTTTAATATTTTTTCCTATTCTTCAAAAAACAATAGACTTGAACCATATATTCTTCTTTTAGTTCATTTAATTTTTAATCTTTCTTTTCTATTCTTCCACAAAAAGTAGACATGGAATATATATACTTCTTTTAGTTCATTTCATTTTTAATATTTTTTCTTATTCTTCCCAAAAATAGGCCTAAAAGAATAGACTTGAACTATATATTCTTCTTTTAGTTCATTTCATTTTTAATCTTTCTTTTCTATTCTTCCACAAAAAGTAGACTTGGACCTATATTCTTTAATTAGTTCTCTTCATTTTTAATATTTTTCCTATTCTTCAAAAAACAATAGACTTGAACCATATATTCTTCTTTTAGTTCATTTCATTTTTAATCATCTTTTCTATTCTTCCACAATAAGCAGACCTGTACTATACATTGTTCTTTTAGTACCTTTCCTTTTAGATATTTCTTTTCTAATCTCATGTTTCCCGAGGAAGGTCAACCATAAGAGGATTATTTCCTACCGCTGTCACGACACCTGGGGTGACATAAGGTGCCTTAATCAATCTCTGACATTCCTAGATTTGTTTCTGTTATGGTGATAATCCCTTGATGTAACTTATTTGTGGATCAATTTCCCTCTCTTAATACATACGACAATGGAGGGATATTGGTACATAAATATAATTTACAAATGCGTAAATTTCTCTCTCTCTCTCTCTCTCTCTCTCTCTCTCTCTGTTTATGGGTAGTGGTATAGCCTAACAGTAAAATAATGAATTACTTATAAGTATATATTTATTTTACGTATACAGTATTTATACCATACTCTCTCTCTCTCTCTCTCTCTCTCTCTCTCTCTGTTTATGGGTAGTGGTATAGCCTAACAGTAAAATAATGAATTACTTATAAGTATATATTTATTTTACGTATACAGTATTTATACCATACTCTCTCTCTCTCTCTCTCTCTCTCTCTCTCTCTCTCTTTGTTCATGGATAGTGGTATAGCATAACAGTAAAATAATGAATTACTTATAGGTATATATTTATTTTACGTATACAGTATTTATACCAAACTCTCTCTCTCTCCTCTCTCTCTCTCTCTCTCTCTCTCTCATGGGTGTTGACGTACAGGTAAATACACACAGGGGCGTTTTATTTTCACCAAGATATAAGAGAGAGAGAGAGAGAGAGAGAGAGAGAGAGAGAGAGAGAGAGACTGGTCACGGCCCACTTATAGGTCGTGGGAATAATATAATCTTTCATGAGACGAAAGCAAAATAGAATTCTGTTTCTCTCCCTCCCTTCACAATATCATGAGAACCTCATTTCTGATTTCCAGGTCTAACCATTCCTGTCGTACTATTTTCATGAGATGATCAATACGACAGTCAGTTTATCGTTCTTAAAATCAGAGGTACAAAGAGACATGGTAACAAAATTAACTTAATGTGTGTGTATATATATATATTATATATATATTATCTATGAATATATATATGTATATATATATATATATATAAAATGTATATATGTATATATACTGTATACAAAACACACACATACAAATTTATGCATATAAAGTATATATATATATACATATATATATATATATATCTATCTATCTATCTATCTATCTATATATATAATGTATATATACATAGGAGGAGAAGAAAAGAGCATATTTTCATCAACTGCTCCTATCTTTATATGCAACCTGAACAGGTGCCACAATAGTAGAAGTCAACACTAATAAAAAAAATATCATGTTTATTAGGAAGACAGGGCAAACCATTATATATATATATATATATATATATATAAAATACCCAAATTATCACAAGCTATCCGAAAAACATATACTTTTTGTACCCAAACTTCCAAAAAATATTCAGAAAACACAAAGAAGCAGGCAGCACAGTAGTGTCATATTCAGCCACGTCATACCTCACAGATAATCATTGTTATTTTCCGCGATCCATGTTCTGCTCAATCATCAAAACCACAGTTTGTGTGGCAAAACACATCCAAAGGAATTGCTGAGGAACCACGAATTTGTATATAATAAAAAAAACAAGTGACGGTGCTTGTAATGCCTGCGCGCTACCCTGCTTGTTGAACGAGATTAGAGTTTGAGAAGCTGAATGAATAAAATTGGAGTTTGAGAAGCTGAATGAATAAAATTGGAGTTTGAGAAGCTGAATGAATAAGATTGGAGTTTTGAGAAGCTGAATTAATAAGATTGGAGTTGAGAATCTGAATGAATAAGATTGGAGTTTGAGAAGCTGAATTAATAAGATTGGAGTTTGAGAATCTGAATGAATAAGATTGGAGTTTGAGAATCTGAATGAATAAGATTGGAGTTTGAGAATCTGAATTATGGAGAAAAACTTGGGACAAGGAAGAAATACGGAGCCGAGACTTGTCAACTTGGGGGGGGGGGGAGACCTCCAGTTGTACAGTTGGCTTCAATAATTCTAGTCCACTGATGACTCCTTAACTTCCCATGAAGTGTGCCGGAATTAATGAAGCCAGCTGTACTATACGTAAAAGCTAAAGAGATCAAAAGGTTTAAAGGCCATTCATGAATGGCAAAGGCAAGGAACAGGGACAATGCCCTAGAGGACTAACCATATATACATATGATCCGCCCCCAAGGCCCCTCTCCACCCAAGGTAGGACCAAGGAGTGTCAGGCAATGGCTGCTGATGACTCAGGAGGCATACTTATAGGCTAGCCCAAACCCAACATCCTTAGCGCATAAGGATGGTGAGTTTGCAGTAACTACAAAAAAACTATCGAGCTTAAGCAGGACTCGAACCCCAGTTCGGCAATCGCCAGGCTGGGACGTTTTCAATAGGCCACCATAACAATATGGAAGAAATGAAGCAGGAACAGAAGAAGGAAAGCTAAAAAGGGGGTGTAGCTAGGGATCAAAAACACACTTCACAGACCCTGAAGTGCAGATAAAACAAGAGATTTATTGTTCATCTTTATTCATAAGAAAAGATCTTGTTCATATAATGGACTGCATAAAGAAAAAACTTTGTAACGATAAGAAAATGGAGAAATATACATCAAAACTCTTCTTCTGTGATATATCTTGGATGTGGTATACCAGAGATCTTTCAGGGTGTCAGAAAACTCAATATCAATCAATCAATCAATATACCAGGGAAGAATGAAGGATTGGGAAAACTATAGTCCATTTCTTTTAGCGAGTCATATTTGCACCGACTCGCAACGGTGCCCTTTTAGCTCGGAAAAGTTTCCTGGTCGTTGATTGGTTAGAATTATCTTGTCCAACCAATCAGCGATCAGGAAACTTTTCCGAGCTAAAAG
>NC_090742.1:63415365-63422865 GCF_036898095.1 Palaemon carinicauda | reverse complement strand
GTTATAGTTTAGCTTGTGATAATAACAACAACAACAACAACAACAACAATAATAATAATAAAAAATAATAATAAAATCAAAACCATTATCTTGGGTAGTGCCATAGCCTCTGTACCATGGTCTTCCAGTCTCTTGGGTTAGAGTTCTCTTGCTTGAGGATACACTAGGGCACACTGTTCTATTTAATTTCTCTTCCTCTTGTTTTGTTAAAGTTTTTATAGTTTATATGGAAAATATTTATTTTAATGTCACTATTCTTAAAATATTTTATTTTTCCTTGTTTCCTTTCCTCTCTGAGCTATTTTCCCTGTTGGGGCCCCTTGGCTTATAGCATCCTGCTTTTCCAACTAAGGTTGTAGCTTAGCTTGTAATAATAATAATAATAACAATAATAATAATAATAATAATAATAATAATAATAATAATAATAATAGAGTCTTAAACGTAGGAATCTTTCGAAAACATCCTTAGATTAATATCCTGTCATTGTAACTTTCTTGGAAAGCCAGGGAATAACATGATGTGGCACTTCCTATGAAATCCTGAAGGATTCTACATTTTAAGAATTTCCTGAAGACTAACTTTTGACTGATGTGATGTCATGACATAAGGATTATTATGTTCGAAGTGGTTGGTTGGTTCGTTTTAGATTAACCTTAGAATATTTATCTTTGGCACCGTCGTTCAATTAGTTCATTATACATGTTGTTTCATAACTCTGACCATCCTTTACATTCAGATCTCCCCGGACAATTCTATCCTGTTCGTAATACTAAGAAGGCAGTTAATTCTAATAGCCAGGCCTTTTCCATCATGAGGCTCAATACTAAACAGTATTCTAGAAGTTTTATTCCAGCTGTTACCAAGTTGTGGAATTATTTTCCTAATCGGGTAGTTGAATCAGTAGAACTTCAAAAGTTCAAAGTTGGAGCAAAGGTTTTTATGTTGACCAGGCTGACATGAGTCTTTTTATAGTTTATATATGACATATCTATTTTGACATTGTTAATAGTTTATTAGAATGATTTATGGTTAATTTGTTCTTATCATTTATTTATTTCCTTATTTCCTTTCCTCACTGTGCTATTTTTCCCTATTGGAGCCCTTGGGCTTATAACATCTTGCTTTTCCAATTAGGGTTGTAGCTTGGCTAATAATAATAATAATAATATGGGGGCCATAGGCTCTTGTGTTGGCAGCCCATAAGTGAAAAGTGGTTGGCAGGATGCCTATGTATCGAGATAAAATGAATGGATAAAGATGAAATCAAATGTTTATTCATGTGATTTTGTTTAGATTATGATAAAAATTCTTTAAAAAATCAGAGGAATCAACGGTAAAACTCGAATCTGATGATTTTCTCTCTCTCTCTCTCTCTCTCTCTCTCTCTCTCTCAAGTCTGTATAAACAGAGGGGTATGCACTTTATCGCTAAGCTTTGTATACTGTCTTATCAAAATTACATATGAGCTTGAAAACATGTTTAATATAACGTTGATATATATATATATATATATATATATACATGCACACATAAATGCAATTACTGTATACAGATATATACATGCACATATCAATGTGTCTGTGATAAAAATCAACACAATATCGTGTTCAACGTGAACAGATTTCTCCCTTAAGTTGGGATGAAACCCTATTTTATACACACATTGCAGCCTCTTATACTTAGACCTTACCTCATCTCTAATAAAGAGAGAGAGAGAGAGAGAGAGAGAGAGAGAGAGAGAGAGAGAGATCACAGTACATGAAGGTTATGTATATATCAATAATATATAAACCACAAGGAAGTATTTTATGTAAAACAATAACCAAACAATTGAAGCAGTCTGTAGGCTGTTTGCACCAAGTTCTTGGTACATGCGTCAGTAAACTTGATCAGATAAAGCCAGATAATTCACAATAAATCAATCATCTGATGAAACCTGGCATCTCACATGCTTATAGCACCCTGCTTTTCCAATTGGGGTTGTAGTTTATCTAGTGATAATAATACTTATATTAATACTAATAATAACGATAATAATTTGCGTCAACCTTTTCATCAATTATTTGGTTCAGTCTTCGTACATGCAGAAAGATATAGCCAAATGCTAAGTTCACGTATCACTATTATTACTAGCTAACCTACAACCCTAGTCTGAAAATTGAAATGCTATAAGCCCAAGCGCTCCAACAAGGAAAAATAGCTCAGTGAGGACAAGAAATAAGGATATAAATAAACTAAAAGAGAAGTCAAGAATATTTAAAATACACTATTTTAAGAACAACAAAACATTAAAATATATATTTCATATTTAAACAATAAAAAGACACATGTCAGCCTGTTTAACAATGATATTCGCTGCAAGTTCAAGATTATTACTATTTTCATTCAATTACGTGCAGCTCTTCTAGGAGGACACTCCAAAATCAAACCATTGTTCTCTGATCTTGGATAGTGCCATAACCTCTGTACCATGGTCTTCCACTGTCTTGGGTTAGAGTTCTCTTGCTCGAGAGTACACTCGGGGACACTGTTCTATCTTATTTCTCTTCCTCTTATTTTGTTAAAGTTTTTATAGTGTATATAGGATATATTTATTTTAATCTCGTTGCTCTTCTTAAAATATCTTATTTTTCTTTGTTTCCTTTCCTCACTGAGCTATTTTTCCCGTTGGAGACCCAGGGCTTATAGCATCCTGCTTTTCCAATTAGGGTTGTAGCTTAGCAAGTAATAATAATAATAATAATAATAATAATAATAATAACTATCCCATATTTCTACCTTTCAAAATCTATATTAAGTCGTAAATAGCGCAAACTCTCAACGGTGGAACAAAACACTGCCAGGAATAGAACTTTGGATAATGTTGGGACCTCTTAAGCAATAAGTAACCGTGCCTAGAATACCAAGTTTTCTGATTACCCTTGACATATAAGGGAGTGTTACTTCTGACGCCACGTCGAGAGAGAGAGAGAGAGAGAGAGAGAGAGAGAGAGAGATAGCACAGATTAATATATAAGTCAATTCAAAAGCAACATTAAAGGTTGTCAATGAACAAATGTCAAAGAGAGAGAGAGAGAGAGAGAGAGAGAGAGAGAGCACAGATTTATAGAAACATACTCACAAAAGGTAGATAATGCACGAGTGTCAAAGTAGTCTAGAGAGAGAGAGAGAGAGAGAGAGAGAGAGAGAGAGAGAGAGAGAGAATTTTAATATCAATCTGTCTGCTCACAAGAAACTTACTCGCAAATGGTTGTCAATATACAAAGGTAATCAACGTACGAGAGAGAGAGAGAGAGAGAGAGAGAGAGAGAGAGAGAGAGAATTTTAATATCAATCTGTCTGCTCACAAGAAACTTACTCGCAAATGGTTGTCAATATACAAAGGTAATCAACGTACGAGAGAGAGAGAGAGAGAGAGAGAGAGAGAGAGAGAGAGAACTATCAAAGTAGTCCATACGGGCATAAACTGGGCACCGTGACTCACCTGTCCTTCAAGGAGGAGCACGAAGGACTTCCTTTAGCAAAAGGATTGACGAAATTCCTTCCGGTACATTACGAAGACATCCAGCTATTATCCCTATTGTCATAAAGGTTAAGGGGAGTGGTGATTTTCTAGCTGGAAATGCAGCGGAAGTAACTTTACTGGTATTTACGTGATTTGATAATACACACACACACACACACACACACATATATATATATATATATTATCTATCTATCTATATATATATATTATCTATCTATATATATATATATATATACACATAATATATATATATATATACATTATCTATATATATATATATATATATATATAATGTGTGTGTATGTATATACATTATCTATATATATATATATATATATATAAATTGTGTGCGTTTGTCTAGAATTAATTGTGTAAACCTATTAAACAAAAAAAAATCTGTGTAAACCCCCATGTTAAAGTAGATTAACCTATAGGCATCCGAAAAAACAAAATTAGTTCAATTAATTTCTGTATGGAACCATTGAAACGGGGCCGAGAAAGATAGTAGCCTTTTGAGAACTACTACTACTATTACTACTACTACTACTACTACTACTGTTACTGCTGCTGCTAATACCACCATCAACCGTGATTATTAACCATATTAAAAATAACAGCAATAATAATAGTAATGATAATAAAGACAAAAATAATAATCGTCATTATTCAATATCAATCATGAAATCAGAAACAGAATTACTTTAAATTAAATTACAGAAAATATGTCTCCACAGACTACAGTATGACCACAGCTGCCTTTCTTCAACCAACAAGTTACAGGTTACAGCGGCTCTTTTGTAAGCGAATGAGGTAAGCGATAATTGCACAGTATGACCGACAGATAATTATGTCATGGTGAATTTGTTCGTACTTGTCTCCAAATTACCTAATTTCAATACATACACTTGACTTCGTCTTGCGCAGTTGTAGCGGAATACGAGAGAAACTTCATGCTAATACATTACTATGTAACATTAGTCAAAATACGTCAGAACCAATCAGTTTTAATAAACCTCTAACACCATTGATGAGGAAAAGGCAAACAGGTTTCTCTCGTCTACGATTACCTCGAGGATTACCTCTAGGGGTTATCTTCCCCCTTCTCCGACTACAGGGAGTACCACAAGGAGGTGACCTCCCTCCACCTGCCCCCCCCCCCCCCCCCAAGTACGTTATTTTCCTTTTACAAGGAAAATAACTTGAAAAAAAATAATTTTAGGACAAATTTAACCCTTTCACTTCCATTACAAGGAAAATAATTTCGAAAAGAAAAAAACAATTATTTTTGGCCCCATTTAACCCTTTCACTACCATTATATGGAAAATAATTTCAAAAAGAAAAAAAAAATTGATCTTAGGCACCATTTAACCCTTTCACTGCCATTGGTGATTTAGTCGAAATTTGAAAAGAGGAAACATTTTTTTTAATTCACCCAAACCATAACAATCTGATATTCAATGCAAATGTCTTGATGCGATTTTCCAATAAATACCAATAAGCTATGATTTATGTGGTCTTCAAAGATTCTTGCTACATCAGCAGTTCTGTTAAATTCCCCACTGGCACTGAAAGGGTTAAGAAGATTTCACAGTTCACTGAAAACAGGACTCTGAAACCAATGCAGAGAATTACAACTCCTACACTTCGAAGTTCACCACAAGCATGGCGAAGAGTCTTCATGATGTACCGAAGGAGCCCCAGAGGCCGTGGACTCCGGGTCCCCCCCCCCCCCCCCTTAAGAGGAGCCCCGTACCATAACCCCAATTCCTATGGCCTTTGCGTGACGGGAAATTGATATTTGGGGTCCCTTATTCGTGTTACCTGACGCCGATAAGGTTAATGGGATTAGGGGAAGGTTTACAGCCGCTATTAATAAAAGCAGATAAGATTCATGGATTAGACATGAAGATGATAGAAGCTGATGACAGAGATTGGCGATACATTAAGCAAAGTTCACGAACTTCCCACATTTAAAGGCTTAAAGGCCGCTCATGAATGGCAGAGGCAAGGGTCAGTGACATTGCCCTATCAAGCTGGACAATGCCCTAGAGACTGACCAGCGCCCAAGCCCCCTCTCCACCCAAACTAAGACCAAGGAGGGCCGGGCAATGGCTGCTTAGGACTCAGCCGATAGACCTATAGGCTCCCCCCAAACGCCGCTTCCTTAGCTCACATGGATGAGGAGGTTGCAGCGACCAAAGGAAGTTTGAGTAGGACTCGAACCCCAGTCTGGCGTTCGCCAGTCGGGGACGTTACCACATCTTATATAAAGATAATAACTAAAATAAGAACAATGTTGTAAAATATGAATAATTTCGTAGGCAACTTTCAGCATTTATCTTCATCTTGGCACGAACGAATATTAAGTAGATTAGGCTACGAAGAAAAAGAATATATATCTACAGAACATCAACTTTTTTATAACTAGTTCAGTGTTGTACAATATGTATGATGTCGTAAGCAACATTTCAAGGTTCCAACGCTCAGGTACTATTTCCAAAGGTCAAAGAGAGAGAGAGAGAGAGAGAGAGAGAGAGAGAGAGAGAGAGAAATTCTCGTAACACATCTCTAGTAAGGTCTCTCTCTCTCTCTCTCTCTCTCTCTCTCTCTCCCTCTCTCTCTCTCTCTCTCCAGCACCAATCCCCTGGTCTACTTTTGTTCTTGGTCCAATTAATTCCTCTCTCTCTCTCTCTCTCTCTCTCTCTCTCTCTCTCTCCAGCAACAATCCCCAGGTCTACTTTTAAACTAGTTCTTGGTCCAATTAAAAAAAGACTATCGCGCAAAGTTCAAGTTATCCCAATTCGTAGTACATAAAATATATAATTTCCTTCCATCTAAAAAAAATATCGAAAAAGCAAAATTATTCAATGAAAGCTAAAATAAACGATACAAAGAACTAAGCAATAACAAATAAGAATGAAAACAAAATACAATTAGCGGGAAAAGAAAGGAAAGAAGAAAAAAATTTCACTCAGTGAGAAGCAAATGAGTAAACAATGACAAAAAAAAAGACGAGAGAAAATATAAAAGTAAAGTAAAAGTGAGATTTTACGCGAAGAAAATCAGACAGATGACGAAAGTAAAACCACATTATATTGGATACGTTGGGAAGAGATTCAGTGGTGGAAAAAAAAAGAAAGTTGAAAATCGTGATTAAAAAACATCAAAATAGTGCCAATTATCAATGAAAATTACAAAAAAAGTATTCCAGTCAACTATCTAATTCAATTATACGTCTGTTCTTTTATGAGAAGAGAAATTTAATTCAATTATAAGTCTGTTCTTTTTTGAGAAGAGAAATTTAATTCAATTATACGTCTGTTCTTTTTTGAGAAGAGAAATTTAATTCAATTATGCGTCTGTTCTTTTTTGAGAAGAGAAATTTAATTAAATTATACGTCTGTTCTTTTTTGAGAAGATAAATTTAATTCAATTATACGTCTGTTCCTTTTTGAGAAGAGAAATTTAATTCAATTATACGTCTGTTCTTTTTTGAGAAGAGAAATTTAATTCAATTATACGTCTGTTCTTTTTTGAGAAGAGAAATTTAATTCAATTAAACGTCTGTTCTTTTTGAGAAGAGAAATTTAATTCAATTATACGTCTGTTCTTTTTTGAGAAGAGAAATTTAATTCAATTATACGTCTGTTCTTTTTGAGAAGAGAAATTTAATTCAATTATACGTCTGTTCTTTTTGGGAAGAGAAATTCTATCTTATAACCAAAAAATAAAATAAAGTATTTGCTAAATAACAAAGGATTTGGATTTTGCTACAAAATGGTGTTACAAATGTAGCACTTACATAGCGCTGGTACAGAGATTAACTTTACAAGTAATCTAACATAATAATAATAATAATAATAATAATAATAATAATAATAATACTAATAATAATAATAACCATTTTTGACGACTTGGGTACACTAGTAATAATATTAATACATAGGTATAAATGTAAATTTTACATAAT
>NC_090742.1:63380863-63414865 GCF_036898095.1 Palaemon carinicauda | reverse complement strand
TAATCCTGAATTCTTCAAACACATGATATATTAACTTTACGAAAAAATGGAAAAGGAAGGAAAAGATGGGAAGAGAGTAGGAAGATTAGAAAACGGGAAATACCCAGGGGAATTACTAATCGTGTATTTTCTTTCAGAGAGAGAGAGAGAGAGAGAGAGAGAGAGAGAGAGAGAGAGAGCTCGAATCAGGATTAATAGAGTTGGCTACACTATTACGGTTCGAACAAACTCTGAATGGGTTAGATTAGCAGAGAGAGAGAGAGAGAGAGAGAGAGAGAGAGAGAGAGAGAGAGAGAGAGAGCTCGAATCAGGATTAATAGAGTTGGCTACACTAATACGGTTCGAACAAACTCTGAATGGGTTAGATTAGCACAGTGCAGAGAGAGAGAGAGAGAGAGAGAGAGAGAGAGAGAGAGAGAGAGAGAGAGAGAGAGAGAGCTCGAATCAGGATTAATAGAGTTGGCTACACTAATACGGTTCGAACAAACCCTGAATGGGTTAGATTAGCACAGTGCAGAGAGAGAGAGAGAGAGAGAGAGAGAGAGAGAGAGAGAGAGAGAGAGAGAGAGAGAGAGAAAAAATTACTAGAGTTAGCTCACTACCAATTAAGGTTCGAACGAATTCTGAGAGAGAGAGAGAGAGAGAGAGAGAGAGAGGAGAGAGAGAGAGAGAGAGAGAGAGAGAGAGAGTAGGCTACACTATTACGGTTCGAACAAACTGAATGGGTTAGATTAGCAGAGAGAGAGAGAGAGGAGAGAGCGAGAGAGAGAGAGAGAGAGAGAGAGGAGAAAAAAATTACTAGAGTTAGCTCACTACCAATTAAGGTTCGAACGAATTCTGAGAGAGAGAGAGAGAGAGAGAGAGAGAGAGGAGAGGAGAGAGAGAGAGAGAGAGAGAGAAATTCAAACATAGTCCCAAATGAAGCAGTTAAGCACAGTGAAGATTACCGTAAACGAATGAATCCATTAAATAGACTGTAAATTAAAACAACATGGGTCATTAATCATAGCAGATATAAAACAGTAACAAAATACACCGCATTATTCATTATAAATCACAAATTATACACTACATAAAAACAAAATATCTCTTCAGATAAAACAAACGCGTATCACCACGAGGCCAGAATAGATAATAAGTTTAGGCCGGATACTGACACTGAATGCGTTGAAGTCGCCAGAATAACTGCATTGGTGGCGACATACTTTCATGATTTGCGCGAGAATTAAATGGATAATTACATGTCAATACCAAACGCATGATTATAAACATACACACACAAGTATATATGAGTTTTTATAGTTTGTATATGAGATATCTCTTTTGACGTTGTTAATAGTTATATATGACATATCTGTTTTGACGTTCTTACTGTTTTTTAGAGTGATTTATTGTTAATTTGTTCACATCATTTTTTTTATTTCCTTATTTCCTTTCCTCATTGGGCTATTTTTCTATATTAGAGCCATTGGGCTTATAGCATCTTGATTTTCCAACTAGGGTTGTAGCTTGGCTAGTAATAATAATAATAATGATGATATATATATATATACATATATATATATATATATATATATATATATATATATATATATATATATATATATATATATATATATTGTGTGTGTAGATAAAAAAACGTAGCTTATAAAATCGCAAGTAGACCCAAATAAAGACCAGAAAAACTATACACTTATATGTATATGAAAGACACTTACAAACTTAAGCAAATCGAAACAAGAGAAAAAAACTACACTCCGATAACAAAATCCATAAAAACTAAACACTTAAAAAAAATCACTTAAAAACATAAGAAAATCAAAACATGAGTAAAAAAACTACACTTCGATAACAAAAGCCATAAAAACTAATCACTTATAAGAAAACACACTTAAAACATAAGAAAATCAATACATGAGTAAAAAAAAAAACTACACTTCGACAACAAAGGCCATAAAAACTAAACGTTTATTTGTATAAGAAAAGAAACTTAAAAACACTAGAAAAAAAAACAGAAAAAAAACTACACTTCGACAACAAAAGCCATAAAACCTAAACACTTATAAGAAAACACACTTAAAACATACGAAAATCAAAACATGAGTAAAAAAAACTACACTTTGACAACAAAGGCCATAAAAACTAGACACTTAGGCCTATATGTATAAGAAAGGAAACTTAAAAAAATGAGGAACAAAGAAAAAAAACTACACTTCGACAACAAAGGCCATAAAAGCTAAACACTTAGGCCTATATGTATAAGAAAAGAAAGTTAAAAACATTAGAAAAAAAAGAAAAAACTACACTTCGACAACAAAGGCTTATATGTATAAAAACACTTATATGTATAAAAGAAAAAAAAAAACTACGAGAACACTCACATTGAATCCCTTCCCGCAGGTGATATAGCTGTGGTCGGTGGTGAAGAAGGTCCCAACGACCTGGCTCTCGTCGTCAGCGTTCCTGGCCTGCACCAGGAACCCCTCGAAGCCCGCCACCCCGTCAGGAGTCTGCAGGGTGACCAGCATCCGCTTGCCGCCCTCCAGCGTGGCCGCCCCGGGGGCGATAGTGTAAGGGGAGGAGGATATTTGCGTCGTCCCCGCGCCGTGTCCGGGAATCATGTGCCCGCAGGCGGTGTCAGGGGCGCCCCTAGAGTAGCCCATGACGCCACTGAGGGGGAAGTTTGTCGCCAGCAGGAGGAGCAAGGCTGCCGTTAGCGTTGGGGTCCGTAATTCTGAAAAAAAAGAAAAAAAAAGTTGTCTCATATAAATGTAAACGATAAATTCGAAAAATACGAATATATTCTTATCGTATTTAAGTAAGATTTAAAAGAAAATAGATTATCTATGTTACCTATGAAAATTCTTATACAAATATAAGCAACAAAATCGAAAAATACAAATATATTCTTATTGTATTTAAGTAAGATTTAAAAGAAAATAGATTATCTATGTTACCTACGAAAATTCTTATACAAATATAAGCAACAAAATTGAAAAATATAAATATATTCTTATCGTATTTAAAAACGATAAATTCGAAAAAAAAAACAAATATATTCTTATCGTATTTAAGTAAGATTTAAAAGAAAATAGATTAATTATGTTACCTATGAAAATTCTTATACAAATATAAGCAACAAAATCGAAAAATACAAATATATTCTTATCGTATTTAAGTAAGATTTAAAAGAAAATAGATTATCTATGTTACCTACGAAAATTCTTATACAAATATAAGCAACAAAATTGAAAAATATAAATATATTCTTATCGTATTTAAAAGAAAATCGATTATCTCATGTTACCTATGAAAATTCTTATACAATTATAAGCAACAAAATTGAAAAATACAAATTATTCTTATCGTATTTAAAAGAAAATAGATTATCTCGTTACCTACGAAAATTCTTATACAAATATAAGCAACAAAATCGAAAAATAAAAATATATTCTTATCGTATTTATAAGAAAATAGATTATCTCATGTTACCTATGAAAATTCTTATACAAATGTAAGCAACAAAATCGAAAAATGAAAATATATTCTTATCGTATTTATAAGAAAAGAGATTATCTCGTGTTACCTATGAAAATTCTTATACAAATATAAGCAACAAAATCGAAAAATGAAAATATATTCTTATCGTATTTATAAGAAAAGAGATTATCTCGTGTTACCTATGAAAATTCTTATACAAATATAAGCAACAAAATCGAAAAATACAAATATATTCTTATCGTATTTAAGTAATATTTAAAAGAAAATAGATTATCTGTGTTACCTAGGAAAATTCTTACACAAATATAAGCAACAAAATCGAAAAATACAAATATATTCTTATCGTATTTAAGTAAGATTTAAAAGAAAATAGATTATCTATGTTACCTATGAAAATTCTTATACAAATATAAGCAACAAAATCGAAAAATAAAAATATATTCTTATCGTATTTAAGTAAGATTTAAAAGAAAAGAGATTATCTATGTTACCTACGAAAATTCTTATACAAATATAAGCAACAAAATCGAAAAATAAAAATATATTCTTATCGTATTTAAAAGAAAATAGATTATCTCATGTAACCTATGAAAATTCTTATACAAATATAAGCAACAAAATCGAAAAATACAAATATATTCTTATTGTATTTAAGTAAGATTTAAAAGAAAATAGATTATCTCATGTTACCTATGAAAATTCTTATACAAATATAAGCAACAAAATCGAAAAATACAAATATATTCTTATCGTATTTAAAAGAAAATAGATTATCTCAGGTTACCTATGAAAATTCTTATACAAATATAAGCAACAAAATCGAAAAATACAAATATATTCTTATTGTATTTAAGTAAGATTTAAAAGAAAATAGATTATCTCATGTTACCTATGAAAATTCTTATAAAAATATAAGCAACAAAATCGAAAAATACAAATATATTCTTATCGTATTTAAAAGAAAATAGATTATCTCATGTTACCTATGAAAATTCTTATAGAAATATAAGCAACAAAATCGAAAAATACAAATATATTCTTATCGTATTTAAAAGAAAATAGATTATCTCAGGTTACCTATGAAAATTCTTATACAAATATAAGCAACAAAATCGAAAAATACAAATATATTCTTATCGTATTTAAAAGAAAATAGATTATCTCAGGTTACCTATGAAAATTCTTATACAAATATAAGCAACAAAATCGAAATATACAAATATATTCTTATTGTATTTAAGTAAGATTTAAATGAAAATAGATTATCTCATGTTACCTATGAAAATTCTTATACAAATATAAGCAACAAAATCGAAAAATACAAATATATTCTTATCGTATTTAAGTAAGATTTAAAAGAAAATAGATTATCTATGTTACCAATGAAAATTCTTATACAAATATAAGCAACAAAATCGAAAAATACAAATATATTCTTATCGTATTTAAAAGAAAATAGATTATCTCAGGTTACCTATGAAAATTCTTATACAAATATAAGCAACAAAATCGAAAAATACAAATATATTCTTATCGTATTTAAAAGAAAATAGATTATCTCATGTTACCTATGAAAATTCTTATAGAAATATAAGCAACAAAATCGAAAAATACAAATATATTCTTATCGTATTTAAAAGAAAATAGATTATCTCAGGTTACCTATGAAAATTCTTATACAAATATAAGCAACAAAATCGAAAAATACAAATATATTCTTATCGTATTTAAAAGAAAATAGATTATCTCAGGTTACCTATGAAAATTCTTATACAAATATAAGCAACAAAATCGAAAAATACAAATATATTCTTATTGTATTTAAGTAAGATTTAAATGAAAATAGATTATCTCATGTTACCTATGAAAGTTCTTATACAAATATAAGCAACAAAATCGAAAAATACAAATATATTCTTATCGTATTTAAAAGAAAATAGATTATCTCAGGTTACCTATGAAAATTCTTATACAAATATAAGCAACAAAATCGAAAAATACAAATATATTCTTATCGTATTTAAAAGAAAATAGATTATCTCAGGTTACCTATGAAAATTCTTATACAAATATAAGCAACAAAATCGAAAAATACAAATATATTCTTATTGTATTTAAGTAAGATTTAAATGAAAATAGATTATCTCATGTTACCTATGAAAATTCTTATACAAATATAAGCAACAAAATCGAAAAATACAAATATATTCTTATCGTATTTAAGTAAGATTTAAAAGAAAATAGATTATCTATGTTACCAATGAAAATTCTTATACAAATATAAGCAACAAAATCGAAAAATACAAATATATTCTTATCGTATTTAAAAGAAAATAGATTATCTCAGGTTACCTATGAAAATTCTTATACAAATATAAGCAACCAAATCGAAAAATACAAATATATTCTTATCGTATTTAAAAGAAAATAGATTATCTCAGGTTACCTATGAAAATTCTTATAGAAATATAAGCAACAAAATCGAAAAATACAAATATATTCTTATCGTATTTAAAAGAAAATAGATTATCTCAGGTTACCTATGAAAATTCTTATACAAATATAAGCAACAAAATCGAAAAATACAAATATATTCTTATTGTATTTAAGTAAGATTTAAATGAAAATAGATTATCTCATGTTACCTATGAAAATTCTTATACAAATATAAGCAACAAAATCGAAAAATACAAATATATTCTTATCGTATTTAAGTAAGATTTAAAAGAAAATAGATTATCTATGTTACCAATGAAAATTCTTATACAAATATAAGCAACAAAATCGAAAAATACAAATATATTCTTATCGTATTTAAAAGAAAATAGATTATCTCAGGTTACCTATGAAAATTCTTATAGAAATATAAGCAACAAAATCGAAAAATACAAATATATTCTTATCGTATTTAAAAGAAAATAGATTATCTCAGGTTACCTATGAAAATTCTTATACAAATATAAGCAACAAAATCGAAAAATACAAATATATTCTTATTGTATTTAAGTAAGATTTAAATGAAAATAGATTATCTCATGTTACCTATGAAAATTCTTATACAAATATAAGCAACAAAATCGAAAAATACAAATATATTCTTATCGTATTTAAGTAAGATTTAAAAGAAAATAGATTATCTATGTTACCTATGAAAATTCTTATACAAATATAAGCAACAAAATCGAAAAATAAAAATATATTCTTATCGTATTTAAGTAAGATTTAAAAGAAAAGAGATTATCTATGTTACCTACGAAAATTCTTATACAAATATAAGCAACAAAATCGAAAAATAAAAATATATTCTTATCGTATTTAAAAGAAAATAGATTATCTCATGTAACCTATGAAAATTCTTATACAAATATAAGCAACAAAATCGAAAAATACAAATATATTCTTATTGTATTTAAGTAAGATTTAAAAGAAAATAGATTATCTCATGTTACCTATGAAAATTCTTATACAAATATAAGCAACAAAATCGAAAAATACAAATATATTCTTATCGTATTTAAAAGAAAATAGATTATCTCAGGTTACCTATGAAAATTCTTATACAAATATAAGCAACAAAATCGAAAAATACAAATATATTCTTATTGTATTTAAGTAAGATTTAAAAGAAAATAGATTATCTCATGTTACCTATGAAAATTCTTATAAAAATATAAGCAACAAAATCGAAAAATACAAATATATTCTTATCGTATTTAAAAGAAAATAGATTATCTCATGTTACCTATGAAAATTCTTATAGAAATATAAGCAACAAAATCGAAAAATACAAATATATTCTTATCGTATTTAAAAGAAAATAGATTATCTCAGGTTACCTATGAAAATTCTTATACAAATATAAGCAACAAAATCGAAAAATACAAATATATTCTTATCGTATTTAAAAGAAAATAGATTATCTCAGGTTACCTATGAAAATTCTTATACAAATATAAGCAACAAAATCGAAATATACAAATATATTCTTATTGTATTTAAGTAAGATTTAAATGAAAATAGATTATCTCATGTTACCTATGAAAATTCTTATACAAATATAAGCAACAAAATCGAAAAATACAAATATATTCTTATCGTATTTAAGTAAGATTTAAAAGAAAATAGATTATCTATGTTACCAATGAAAATTCTTATACAAATATAAGCAACAAAATCGAAAAATACAAATATATTCTTATCGTATTTAAAAGAAAATAGATTATCTCAGGTTACCTATGAAAATTCTTATACAAATATAAGCAACAAAATCGAAAAATACAAATATATTCTTATCGTATTTAAAAGAAAATAGATTATCTCATGTTACCTATGAAAATTCTTATAGAAATATAAGCAACAAAATCGAAAAATACAAATATATTCTTATCGTATTTAAAAGAAAATAGATTATCTCAGGTTACCTATGAAAATTCTTATACAAATATAAGCAACAAAATCGAAAAATACAAATATATTCTTATCGTATTTAAAAGAAAATAGATTATCTCAGGTTACCTATGAAAATTCTTATACAAATATAAGCAACAAAATCGAAAAATACAAATATATTCTTATTGTATTTAAGTAAGATTTAAATGAAAATAGATTATCTCATGTTACCTATGAAAATTCTTATACAAATATAAGCAACAAAATCGAAAAATACAAATATATTCTTATCGTATTTAAAAGAAAATAGATTATCTCAGGTTACCTATGAAAATTCTTATACAAATATAAGCAACAAAATCGAAAAATACAAATATATTCTTATCGTATTTAAAAGAAAATAGATTATCTCAGGTTACCTATGAAAATTCTTATACAAATATAAGCAACAAAATCGAAAAATACAAATATATTCTTATTGTATTTAAGTAAGATTTAAATGAAAATAGATTATCTCATGTTACCTATGAAAATTCTTATACAAATATAAGCAACAAAATCGAAAAATACAAATATATTCTTATCGTATTTAAGTAAGATTTAAAAGAAAATAGATTATCTATGTTACCAATGAAAATTCTTATACAAATATAAGCAACAAAATCGAAAAATACAAATATATTCTTATCGTATTTAAAAGAAAATAGATTATCTCAGGTTACCTATGAAAATTCTTATACAAATATAAGCAACAAAATCGAAAAATACAAATATATTCTTATCGTATTTAAAAGAAAATAGATTATCTCAGGTTACCTATGAAAATTCTTATAGAAATATAAGCAACAAAATCGAAAAATACAAATATATTCTTATCGTATTTAAAAGAAAATAGATTATCTCAGGTTACCTATGAAAATTCTTATACAAATATAAGCAACAAAATCGAAAAATACAAATATATTCTTATTGTATTTAAGTAAGATTTAAATGAAAATAGATTATCTCATGTTACCTATGAAAATTCTTATACAAATATAAGCAACAAAATCGAAAAATACAAATATATTCTTATCGTATTTAAGTAAGATTTAAAAGAAAATAGATTATCTATGTTACCAATGAAAATTCTTATACAAATATAAGCAACAAAATCGAAAAATACAAATATATTCTTATCGTATTTAAAAGAAAATAGATTATCTCAGGTTACCTATGAAAATTCTTATAGAAATATAAGCAACAAAATCGAAAAATACAAATATATTCTTATCGTATTTAAAAGAAAATAGATTATCTCAGGTTACCTATGAAAATTCTTATACAAATATAAGCAACAAAATCGAAAAATACAAATATATTCTTATTGTATTTAAGTAAGATTTAAATGAAAATAGATTATCTCATGTTACCTATGAAAATTCTTATACAAATATAAGCAACAAAATCGAAAAATACAAATATATTCTTATCGTATTTAAGTAAGATTTAAAAGAAAATAGATTATCTATGTTACCAATGAAAATTCTTATACAAATATAAGCAACAAAATCGAAAAATACAAATATATTCTTATCGTATTTAAAAGAAAATAGATTATCTCAGGTTACCTATGAAAATTCTTATACAAATATAAGCAACAAAATCGAAAAATACAAATATATTCTTATCGTATTTAAAAGAAAATAGATTATCTCAGGTTACCTATGAAAATTCTTATACAAATATAAGCAACAAAATCGAAAAATACAAATATATTCTTATTGTATTTAAGTAAGATTTAAATGAAAATAGATTATCTCATGTTACCTATGAAAATTCTTATACAAATATAAGCAACAAAATCGAAAAATACAAATATATTCTTATTGTATTTAAGTAAGATTTAAATGAAAATAGATTATCTCATGTTACCTATGAAAATTCTTATACAAATATAAGCAACAAAATCGAAAAATACAAATATATTCTTATTGTATTTAAGTAAGATTTAAATGAAAATAGATTATCTATGTTACCAATGAAAATTCTTATACAAATATAAGCAACAAAATCGAAAAATACAAATATATTCTTATCGTATTTAAAAGAAAATAGATTATCTCAGGTTACCTATGAAAATTCTTATAAAAATATAAGCAACAAAATCGAAAAATACAAATATATTCTTATCGTATTTAAAAGAAAATAGATTATCTCAGGTAACCTATGAAAATTCTTATAAAAATATAAGCAACAAAATCGAAAAATACAAATATATTCTTATCGTATTTAAAAGAAAAGAGATTATCTCATGTTACCTATGAAAATTCTTATAGAAATATAAGCAACAAAATCGAAAAATAAAAATATATTCTTATCGTATTTAAAAGAAAATAGATTATCTCAGGTTACCTATGAAAATTCTTATACAAATATAAGCAACAAAATCGAAAAATACAAATATATTCTTATCGTATTTAAAAGAAAATAGATTATCTCAGGTTACCTATGAAAATTCTTATACAAATATTAGCTACAAAATCGAAAAATACAAATATATTCTTATCGTATTTAAGTAAGATTTAAAAGAAAATAGATTATCTATGTTACCTATGAAAATTCTTATAGAAATATAAGCAACAAAATCGAAAAATACAAATATATTCTTATCGTATTTAAAAGAAAATAGATTATCTCATGTTACCTATGAAAATTCTTATACAAATATTAGCAACAAAATCGAAAAATACAAATATATTCTTATCGTATTTAAAAGAAAATAGATTATCTCAGGTAACCTATGAAAATTCTTATAAAAATATAAGCAACAAAATCGAAAAATACAAATATATTCTTATCGTATTTAAAAGAAAATAGATTATCTCAGGTTACCTATGAAAATTCTTATACAAATATTAGCTACAAAATCGAAAAATACAAATATATTCTTATCGTATTTAAGTAAGATTTAAAAGAAAATAGATTATCTATGTTACCTATGAAAATTCTTATAGAAATATAAGCAACAAAATCGAAAAATACAAATATATTCTTATCGTATTTAAAAGAAAATAGATTATCTCATGTTACCTATGAAAATTCTTATACAAATATTAGCAACAAAATCGAAAAATACAAATATATTCTTATCGTATTTAAGTAAGATTTAAAAGAAAATAGATTATCTATGTTACCTACGAAAATTCTTATACAAATATAAGCAACAAAATCGAAAAATAAAAATATATTCTTATCGTATTTAAAAGAAAAGAGATTATCTCGTTACCTATGAAAATTCTTATAAAAATATAAGCAACAAATTCGAAAAATACAAATATATTCTTATCGTATTTAAAAGAAAAGAGATTATCTCGTGTTACCCATGAAAATTCTTATACACATATAAGCAACAAAATCGAAAAATACAAATATATTCTTATCGTATTTATAAGAAAATAGATTATCTCGTGTTACCCATGAAAATTCTTATACACATATAAGCAACAAAATCGAAAAATACAAATATATTCTTATCGTATTTATAAGAAAATAGATTATCTCGTGTTACCCATGAAAATTCTTATACAAATATAAGCAACAAAATCGAAAAATACAAATATATTCTTATCGTATTTATAAGAAAATAGATTATCTCGTGTTACCCATGAAAATTCTTATACAAATATAAGCAACAAAATCGAAAAATACAAATATATTCTTATCGTATTTATAAGAAAATAGATTATCTCGTGTTACCCATGAAAATTCTTATACAAATATAAGCAACAAAATCGAAAAATACAAATATATTCTTATCGTATTAGTACTGCCAGTGGGACAATGTGAATAGGCATATACAGAGCCAATATTAAATTGCAAATATCTCGATTTTTCATCGACTTTTTAATATGGCCCAAAATAAATAAGGTTCCACATTTAATATATAAAACAAACAGTTGATGAAATTCACGAAGAAATCATTCGCTGCATCACATCAAAATACATACAAACAGACATTCACACACATACACATACATACTCAAAACAGCTGTTAGTGAACCACAACAATCATGATCTAGTAAGCCAGAAGTTATCAAAGTTGTCTGCTGAATATTTGCCCATTTTCTTGAAGGTAACTGAAACCTTCATCACCGAACACTGCAGAAACTCACTCTCTCTCTCTCTCTCTCTCTCTCTCTCTCTCTCTCTCTCTCTCTCTCTCTCTCTCACAAAAAGAAAAAAAAAGTTACTCATAACAGCAAGATCCCTCCAAATCTATAATTAATTATCATTATTACTAGGTGAGCTACAACCCTAGTAGAAGCAGTATCATTCAAGCACGGGGGCTTGAACAGCAGAAAACAGCCCAGTGAGGAAAGGAAGATATGTACATAATACTATTGTCTATGCATCGAATTGCATTATTATCATTGCTAGCTAAGTTACAAACCTAGTGTAGGAGAAGCAGTATCCTTCAAGCCCTAGGGCTCGAACAAGGGAAAACACCCCTTTGAGAAAAGGAAGATATATACATAATCCTATAGTCTATGCACCGAAATGCACTAAGTTACAATCCTAGTAGGAGAAGCAAGATGCTTCAAACCCTAGGGCTCAAACAGGGGAAAATAGCCCAGTGAGAAAAGGAAGATATGTACATAATCCTATAGTCTATGCATCGAAATGCGCCAAGTTACAAGTTACAATCCTACTAGGAGAGGCAGGATGTTTCAAGCCCTAGGGCTCGAACAGGAGAAAATAGCCCAGTGAGGAAAGGAAGATATGTACATAACCTATCATCTATGCATCGAATGACTTCACCTTGCAAGGAGAAAGCAGTGATCCAATCGTATCAGTCAAGAACAGGTACAGTCCGGTACCGGGGGTCTCAAGTGTTCAAGGAACGCCATGACTCGAGGGCAAATAGATGGACACTCAATAAGCATGTAATAGAAACGCATGTCTCTTCAATGCTTTTATTCCAGCTGTGATCAAGTTGTGGGATGATCTTCCTAATCGGGTAGTTGAATCGAGTAAGTAAGTAACGAGTTATTATTATTATTATTATTATTACTTGCTAAGCTACAACCCTAGTTGGAAAAGCAGGATGCTATAGGCCCAGAGGCCCCAACAGGGAAAGCAGCTCAGTGAGGAAAGGAAACAATGAAAGATAAAATATTTCAAGAACAGTAACAACATTAAAATAAATATTTCCTATATAAACTATAAAAACTTAACCAAAAAGTGGAAGAGAAATAAGATAGAATAGTGTGCCCGAGTGTACCCTCAAAATCTTTAGTCCTCATATCTACACTTTGCTAAGAGATACATATAATAATCTAAAATCCTTCACTTTTGCAACGGATACAGGAGAACTTCAAAAGTTCAAAGTTGGAGCAAATGCTTTTTTATTGACCAGGCGGACATGAGTCTTTTTATAGTTTATTTATGACATAATTGTTTTTGATGTTAATAGTTTATATATGACAAGTCTGTTTTGACGTTTTTACTTAATTTAGAATGATTTATTGTTAATTTGTTCTCTTCATTTATTTATTTCCTTATTTCCTTTCCTCACTGGGCTATTTTTCCCTGTTGGAGCCCCTGGGCTTATAGCATCTTGCTTTTCCAACTAGGGTTGTAGCTTGGATAGTAATAATAATAATAATAATACAACCACCTGATTCGCAGAGGTTGGGTCACGCGAAACCAGGTACTGCCTACCGTTTCTAATAAACGCAAACCAGGAAGTGCATTACAGCGTTTTATTTTCTCACATCCTTGCAAAGGTTATCGAGTGAAAGGGATAACCGTCAGTTTGACTACGCTGTCAGAGAAATAATGTATGTAGTGATAGACCACGCCCTATCAGAGCAAAATGTGCGAAATTGTTTTTACAGATAAACAATGACGATGATTTGTAGTGATACTGTTGAACTGCTGTTTCTATATGTTACTATATAAATAAGGACAACTTTAGCGAATATTTACCTTGTTAAATGATTTTTTCTAATATAATAACAACGACAACAACAAATAATAATAATAATAATAATAATAATAATAATTACTGTTTCCATATGTTACCATATAAATAAGGACAACTTTAGCGAATATTTACCTAGTTAAATTATGTTTTATAATATAACAACAACAAATAATAATAATAATAATAATAATAATAATAATAATAATTTGTTCTCATTTATTTATTTCCTTATTTCCTTTCCTCACTGGGCTATTTTTCCCTGTTGGAGCCTTTGGGCTTATAGCATCTTGCTTTTCCTATTAGGGTTGTAGCTTGGCTAGTAATAATAATAATAATAATAATAATAATAATAATAATAATAATAATAATAATAATCTTTATTTCAGCTAAAAATCCATATACATTTACACTTTGGAGTACAGCGTTGTTACACCTATGAAATCAGTAAAACAAAAAAAGATAAGAAATACAATAAGAACAGTAATTACAATACATTATCAACAGATTAATCAAGGGCGGTTTTCTTGAAACACCAACATTACTTTAAGTTTTCTAACTCAATTCTTCGATGTCGGTCAGAGAAACTCCAATTCACTTTTAGCCTAGCAAAACTGGCGTGATTTCTCTATTCTTACACCGCTAATATTACGATACAAATTACAGCCGGTAAATAAACAGGAGAAATACATGCATTGTGGGTGAAGAAACTAAATTCAAATTATCTGGAAAGTTGCCTTGAAAAAAATCCTTCAGTTTGTGTATTCATTTCTATTATAAACCTCTATTTGCTTTAACTAACCTCAATTTGCTTCCTTCTCTCCAATCCTTGAAGACAGTTATTTCCTATTTGCTTCCACAAATAAATTCAAGAATATAAATCTATGTCAGGCGTAACTTCCTTTATTTTCCCTAAGATACAAACCTCAAGAGATATAAAAGTAAACACATCTCCAAATAGCCTTAAGGAACTTTTTATATCGTTCTTTTCAATTTACTAAAAGAAAACTTGATTATTGAATTGGACATTTTGCTTGACCGTGACCTTGACCTTCCAAAATTTAACCATTTCCAGCTTTTTACACAACAGTTAATCCCTGCAAGTTTCATTACCCTACAAATAAAACTGTGGCCAGGAAGTTATTCACAAACAAACAAGATTCTGGTTTACAATCAGGGTAGTTTGTCCATGTTATGTTTCCTATCTGTTTTTGTTTAACTTTCTTTCAAATATATATATATATTTTTTTTTCTTTTTTTATAAGGGGCCGCTTTCCCAACTGGAACCCAAGGGCGTGCAGTATTCTGTTTTACAATCAGTGTCGTTTTTCCTTGTTATTTCTCATATTTGTTTTCATTTTACTCTTTTAATTATCATTTTTCTATTTTGTATTATTTTCCATAATAGGCTACCTTCCCAACTGGAACCGAAGGTCGTGCAGTGTTCTGTTTAAGAATTAGAGCTGCAATTTTTCTGCTAATAACAACAGCAACAACAACAACATTGTTTAAGAACTAGAGCTGCAATTTTGTTGCTAATAACAACAGCAACAACAACAACATCGTTTAAGAACTAGAGCTGCAATTTTGTTGCTAATAAGAACAGCAACAACAACAACATCGTTTAAGAACTAGAGCTGCAATTTTGCTGCTAACAACAACAGCAACAACAATAACATTGTTTAAGAACTAGAGCTGCAATTTTTCTGCCAACAACAACAGCAACAACAACAACATTGTTTAAGAACTAGAGCTGCAATTTTTCTGCTAACAACAACATTGTTTAAGAACTAGAGCTGCAATTTTGCTGCTAACAACAACAACATTGCTTAAGAACTAGAGCTGCAATTTTGCTGCTAACAACAACAGCATTGTTTACGAACTAGAGCTGCAATTTTGCTGCTAACAACAACAACATTGCTTAAGAACTAGAGCTGCAATTTTTCTGCTAACAACAACAACAACGCGAGCATTCTACAATGCATTCGTTACACCCACGAGACTGATCATTCAAATCCACCTACAATGCACCAGGATCGTTCTACAATGCGTTCTTTCCATCCGTGAGACTGACGACAATGACTCGCCACGGCTTGAAGCAATGACCCATTCTTCGCGAGAATAGAATGTTGCGTTCGATCAAATTACGCAATTGGGTCCAAGGCTAATCTATTGTCAAGCCACGAAAAAAAATGGTCCAATGTCTAATAGTTATGACTACAAATGGCTTTTGAATAGACAAAATTTTTAGTACTATTTAAATTAACAGACACTTTATAAAGCTATTTCAAGTTAGTCAAAAAATTAAGCGTTCGTTAATTCAAGGTTATTAATGTGTACTTTAAGAATCATGAGTTTTTGTTATTTTCTGATAAAGACTACTTAGATGTTTTAATGAGATTGAGTGTAGAAAATAATCAATAACTAAAATATACATAACTTATACATACACACACTCACATATATACTGTATATATATATATATATATATATATATATATATATATATATATATATATATATATATATATATATATATATATATATATATATATATATATGCCCTTTTCACATTCTATCAACTCTCCTTGGGATAAAATTGCCAGTCCAAACCCATGTTTTACCATGGCTACGACAAACAACAGTCAACGAACAACTATCTAAAGTCATGTCTGAATAAACGAAGCTCATTCTTTAATTTTTATACATAGGGCCTATATAAGTAACCTTTAGCAAACACCATAAGAAATCAAACTTCTGACGCAATATCAAAACCTTTGCTAAACTAGAGAGGCACTCAGTAGAGGGCAGATCTCGGCCGCGGCAGCTTATTTCTCGACTTTTCGCTCGACCCTGACCTTGACCTTTGACCTTAACATGTACTAATTGGCGTGGATTTTCATACACTCAAACATGAACCAAGTTTATAGACTCTAGGCCAACGATGTCCAAACTTATGACTGATTACGTGAATTGGACATTTTGCTTGACCCGTGACCTTGACCTTTAAAAAATTCATCTTTTCCAGCTCTTAATCCCTGCAAGTTTCATTACTCTACGATTAAAACTGTGGCAAGGAAGCTGTTCACAAACAAATAATCTTTTCCAGCTGTTAATCCCTGCAAGTTTCATTACTCTACGATTAAAACTGTGGCAAGGAAGCTGTTCACAAACAAATAATCTTTTCCAGCTGTTAATCCCTGCAAGTTTCATTACTCTACGATTGAAATTGTGGCAAGGAATCTGTTCACAAATAAACAAACAAACAAACACAAACATAACCTCCTTCCAACTTCGTAGGCATAGGTAATTAGCCTCAAGATATCACCGCCGTCACTTAGTGAACGAGAAATCATCGGGGGGGGGGGGAGTGATAATCAAACCCTTTAAGTAAGAGGGAGCTACATAACAAGGTATGACTGTTATCTATATATAGAAAACGTGCTTGTAAGAACGCCCGAACAAGCCAGGAGCCCGTGAGAAAATACCTTGCAAGCTCAAATTTCAGACTACCTCCGGTTTCCAGTTGCTGGAATGTTGCCAGTGTGTTTGTTAAGCTTTTATTATTATTATTATTATTATTATTATTATTATTATTATTATTATTATTATTATTATTATTATTATTATTATTATTATTAATTTTTAATTATCATTAATTTTTAATTATTATATTATCATTATTACTATTATTATCATCATTATTAATTGGTAAGCTACAACCCTAGTTGGAAAAGCAGGATGCTAGAGGCCCAGGGATCCAACAGGGAAAATAGCCCAGTGAGGAAAGGAAACAAGGAAAAATTAAATATTTCAAGAACAGTAGCATTAAAATAAATATCTCCTAAATAAACAATAAAAACTTTAACAAAACAAGAGGATGATAAAGAAGATGGAATAGTGTGCCCGAGTGTACCCTCAAGCAGGAGAACTATAACACAAGACAGTGGATGACCATGGTACAAAGGCTATGGCACTACCCAAGACTAGATGTAATTCTTCAAAGCATGGGTGAGGATAATGATTTTAAGAATGTAACTTGCTTGTTTTTATATAGGAAATATCTATTTTAATGTTAATGCTCTTAAAATATTTAACTTTTCCTTGCTTCCTTTCCTCACTGGGCTATTTTCCCTGTAGGAGCCCCTGGGTTTAAAGACAAATAATAAATTGAAACCTTGTTACACCAAATAACCAATTCAAACCTTATTACACCAAATTACCAAATCAAACCTTATTACACCAAATAACAAATTCAAACCTCATTACACCAAATAACCAATTCAAACCTTATTACACCAAATTACAAATTCAAACCTTATTACACCAAATAACAAATTGAAATCTTATTACACCAGATAAAAAATTAAACATTGACACCAAATAAATTCAAACCATATTACACCAAACAACGAAATGAAACGTTATTACACCAAATAACAAATTGATACCTTATTACATCAAATAACAAATTCAAACCTTATTACACCAAATGACAAATTCAAACCTTATTACACCAAATAACACATTCAAACCTTATTACACCAAATAGCAAATTAAAACCTTATTACACCAAATAGCAAATTAAAACCTTATTACACCAAATAGCAAATTAAAACCTTATTACACCAAATAGCAAATTAAAACCTTATTACACCAAATGACAAATTGATACCTTATTAACCAAATGACAAATTCAAACCTTATTACACCAAATAACAAATTGATACCTTAATAACCAAATGACAGATTCAAACCTTATTACACCAAATAAATTCAAACCTTATTACACCAAATAACAAATCCAAACCTTATTACACCAAATAACAAATTCAAACCTTATTACACCAAATAAATTCAAACCTTATTACACCAAATGACAAATTCAAACCTACAAAAAAAGGAACCCCAAATAAGAAATTCCATAAATTCCAAGAGTCAAATGATACACCTGCGTATCACTGCGTATCACGCCAAACTCTACTATGTTACGGTTTTTCACAAATCCGTCAAATAACCTCAATCAAAAATTCCCATCAATCGATCAAAGTCCAATGCTCCATTCGGGAGATCGCTGGCATACTTTCTCTCGATGCGTATCTAATGAAGCGCACAACGGGGGACTTAAGTGGATTTTTCCCACAACTGTTACGGGAGAGAAGTTCATAACTGCCGTAACTAGAGATTTACAATGGGTACTTACGACACATTAAACTTACATATACACACACACACACACACATATATATATATATATATATATATATATATATATATATATATATATATATACTATATATATACATACATATATATATATATATATATATATATATATATATATATATATATATACACATACACACACACACACATATATATATATATATATATATATATATATATATATATATATATATATATATATATATATAGCTTATGATGTATGCATATATACCTAAAACGTAAGTAGAAGTTATACAAGGAAGTTCTCCTCATACATACATACATACATACATATATAAATACACACACACACTCATATATATATATATATATATATATATATATATATATATATATATATATATATATATAGCTTATGTATACATTTACATATAAAGTAAGCATATATACCTATAACATAAGTAGAAGTTATACAAGCAAGTTCTCATCTATATATATATATATATATATATATATATATATATATATATATATATATATATATATATATACATACATACATACATCTATATATCCATACTCAATGACCTATCATTCATGCTGAACAACGGAGCGCACACTGAAACTCTACGCCCCGATTCCCATCTTAATAACAATGATCGAGAGAAAGATGAGTCCCACTTGGTTCTTGAAAAAAGTTTGGAACCACAAGACCTCTCGTCTCCACACTGCAATACACTGTACTACGTCACCATTCCCCGTGATTACGTCAGATTTGACGTTACTCCCATTACGAGGGATGTTATTGTGAATACACTATCACCAGTGTTGGTTCTTCTTCAATTATTTTAGATGGTATTTCAAAGGAAATGTTGCGGAAGATTTAGAATCAAGGAAACGGGGTTAATATCGGGAGAAAAACACACCATAGCTGGAATCTTCGGGAAAAATTATACGTAAGAGTAGCCGAGATTACATAAAAAAAACAAGTATTAGATGCACCTACAAAAAAAAAAAAAAAAAAAAAAAAAAAAAAAAAAAAAAAAAAAAAAAAAAAAACGGAATTTTCGAAAAATATATATGTAATAGCACCCGAAATTTTATTTAAAAAAAGAACATGTCCCAGATGTACACAATACACAAAATAATAATTTCATACACAATATAACGCACGAGTTAATATAAGTAGAACGAACCACATAATTCAAAACTCTCTCTCTCTCTCTCTCTCTCTCTCTCTCTCTCTCTCTCTCTCTCCACAACCACAAAAACAGGCGATGATAGGCTATTAGGCCGAGATTCTACATATACGCAATTTGCCGACATTAAGACATCGCCAGATGGCAATACGAAGAAATAAGAAAAAAAATCAACATACGATGTCTCAGGTCCGGCAGTTCATAATGATTGAGAGATTATTCACATGAAAACACTCAACTAAAATCTATTATTGCCAACAATATTGACTATTCACAAGAAAACATTATCTTAAAATCTGTTATTGGTAACAAAAATCTGATTATTCACAGGAAAAACACTCTCCTACAATCTATTATTGGTACCAAAATCTAATTATTCGCAAGAAAACACTCACCTACAATCTATTATTGGTAAAAAAAATCTGATTATCCACAACAAAACATTATCCTAAAATCTGTTATTGGGAAAAAAAATCTGATTTTTTCATAAGAAAACACTCACCTACAATCTATCATTGATAGCAAAATTCTGATTATTCACAAGAAAACACTCACCTACAATCTATCATTGATAACAAAAATCTGATTGTTCACAAGAAAACACTCACCTACAATCTATCATTGATAAAAAAAATCTGATTACTAACAAGAAAACACTCACCTACAATCTATTATTGGCAGCAAAATCTATCTTTATAGGCTAAAACGAAAAACTTTTCAGCAACTTAGGGTACAAACAAGCAGTTTCGCGTAAACTAATTTGGTGTCAAACATGCTCCAGGAATATTATAAAAAGAGCAAAATATGAGCATGCAAATCATAGTCTACTTTTTTAATCTAGTGGATGATCAGCCAGCTTTGGTGTCAACACAAAAGAGTACGATCATAAATCATCGAGTTGCCAACAATTAGTATTATCATCACGATATATTCCTTACTTTTTGTTACAACGAATCACGTACCTCGAGTATTCAAATATGCCAAACGAAAAACAAATTGTATAGGAAATATGAACAGCTGAGCTCTATTTAAAAGCAAGGGTGCCAGGTTTCAGTTAGTTTCATTAGAATAGATGCTCACCAGAACGTCAGTGGGGGAAGCCCAACCACAGCAGTGGCCTCAACAGTAAACAGCGTAAACTCACGGTCCTGTACTGGGATCGATCTGCTGCCATGTGAATACAAGGCGAACACGTTACCACTGTACTAGCCATGAGTACATGGTTCATATTGACATATTCTTGCTATTATTATTATTATTATTATTATTATTATTATTATTATTACAACAGAATCAAAATATCCTCTCAAAAAAGTCATTATTTATCAACAAAACTAAAAACGACCAATTTTCACCAATTACAAATAATTGCAGGAGTCCAAGAATAAGTCAAGAAGATTTATTAGGATTAAACTCACGCAAACGAATTACCCCAAGTTCAGAGAAAAATAATTTAAGAAGATTATCTATTATTAAAAGGGGAGAGATTAACCAGCGCAATGAGTCAAGCTAGACACTATCAGAGCTGGCATATGAATAATAAGTGACCTGACAGTTCCTCACGAATTAAGAAGTGACCTGACAGTTCCTCACGAATTAAGAAGTGATCTAACAGTTCCTCACGAATTAGGAAGTGATCTGACAGTTACTCACGAATTAAAAAGTGACCTGACAGTTCCTCACGAATTAAAAATGACCTGACAGTTCCTCACGAATTAAAAATGACCTGACAGTTCCTCACGAATTAAAAATGACCTGTCAGTTCCTCACGAATTAAAAATGACCCCACAGTTCCTCACGAATTAAAAATGACCTGTCAGTTCCTCAAGAATTAAAAATGACCCCACAGTTCCTCACGAATTAAATATGACCTGTCAGTTCCTCGCGAATTAAGAAGTGATCTCACAGTTCCTCACGATTTAAGAAGTGATCTGACAATTCCTCTAGAATCAAAAATTTACCTGACAGTTCCTCACGAATTAAAAAGTGACCTGACAGTTCCGCACGAATTAAAAATGACCCCACAGTTCCTCACGAATTAAAAATGACCCCACAGTTCCTCACGAATTAAAATTGACCTGACAGTTCCTCACGAATTAAGAAGTGATCTAACAGCTCCTCGCGAATTAAGAAGTGACCTGACAGTTCTCCATGAATTAGGAAGTGACCTGACAGTTCTCCATGAATTAGGAAGTGATCTGACAGTTCCTCACGAATTAAGAAGTGATCTGACAGTTCCTCACGAATTAAGAAGTGATCTAACAGTTCCTCACGAATTAGGAAGTGATCTGACAGTTCCTCGCGAATTAGGAAGTGATCTGACAGTTCCTCACGAATTAAGAAGTGATCTGCCAGTTCCTAACGAATTATGAAGTGATCTAACAGTTCCTCGCGAATTAGGAAGTGATCTGACAGTTCCTCACGAATTAAGAAGTGATCTGCCAGTCCCTAACGAATTATGAAGTGATCTAACAGTTCCTCACGAATTAGGAAGTGATCTGACAGTTCCTCACGAATTAATAAGTGACCTGACAGTTCCTCACAAATTAACAAGTGACCTGACAGTTCCTCACGAATTAAGAAGTGACCTGACAGTTCCTCACGAATTAAGAAGTGACCTGACAGTTCTCCACGTATTAGGAAGTGATCTGACAGTTCTCCACGTATTAGGAAGTGATCTGATGTCATACTCCAAGCAAAGGACAAATACACATAATCTAAATAATTCGAGGATATTAAAAGCAGTGGTAAACTAACCGAAAATAAACTTTCTAACCTTCGTCTAATTTACATATCAAATGGATATTGGAAATAAAAAAGTCACAATAAAAAAAAGCGATCAGACGTTGACTCAAGCTATTAGATATAAAAAAAAATATTTGAAGGAACCGGTTTATAAACCAATCCGGTTGCGAGTTAAGTCTTTCACTGAGAGAGAGAGAGAGAGAGAGAGAGAGAGAGAGAGAGAGAGAGAGAGAGAGAGAGAGAGAGAGAGCTTACGCCCTAAGTTTAATTCCTGTAAATCATTGCCACGACCCTCTCTTATATTACCCTCATGAGTTTAGTGGTCTTCAAATAATATATAAAAAAAATGTGAAAGACTAATAAAGATTTACGCTCTAGTATACCTGGTTTTCAAGGGTTCGACGACTGTTAGTGGTCGCCCTGAAATCTCCAAATTCCTTTTCCTCTGAGGACCATTTAAAATCTCAATGTCAATCTGTCCTTTTTTTTCTCACTCTCGATCTCAGATCCTGCTATTTTTTTTACCTTAGATTACCTTAAAACGCTTCCAATTTCCTAAAATTTGAACCTAGTAAAACAAAAATTACCTTAAATTTGAACCTAGTAAAACCAAAATTACCTTAAATTTGAACCTAGTAAAATCAAAATTACCTTAAATTTGAACCTAGTAAAACCAAAATTACCTTAAAAATTACCTTGATGCCATGTAAATTACCCCGAAAGAGTTTAAACCCTGCCCACGACTTCCAAAGAACGCAAACTATGCATTCCAAGAAAGTCAGCGATGCAATTTCAAGTCTCGTAAATAGAACCGTCGTTGAAGACTGAAGGCAGTCCTCCATTCACCTATTAAAACACTGGAAGTTCACGAGCGACCAAGCGTTTGTCATACCAATTGACATACCTGACCTCGAGAAAGGCATGAGAGGTATGTGGACTAACCAAAGTATCTCAACCGTGGGACTAACTAAATCAATGGATGAAATATAAACCTATATACCATAATAACTTCAAAAGTTCAAAGTTGGAGCAAATGTTTTTATGCTGACATGAGTCTTTATAGTTTATATATGACATATCTGTTTTGACGCTGTTACTGTTTTTAGAAGGATATATTGTTAATTTATTCTCATCATTTATTTATTTCCTTATCTCCCTTCCTCACTGGGCTTTATTTCCCAGCTGGAGCCCTTGGGCTTATAGCATCTTGCTTTTCCAACTAGGGTTGTAGCTTGGCTAGTAATAATAATAATAATATAAATTTCCCAGTAAGTCATCAGCGTCATTAAACCGTTTATATTACAAGACATATAATTAGAATGACATATAATAGATGGGCATTAATAATAACAAAATGGGTCCCTAGGAATTAATAAATAATTAGGGGGGAGGAAGTGAAGACGATGTATTAACGAACTAATAAATTTTGCGGGTACAGCCAGGCATAAAAAGACCATAAACAAACGGGAGTAGAAGGACATGTCTGAGGCCTTTGTACTGCATTGACCTAGTTACGGCTAATGATGATGATGATGATGATGATGATTACAGCTATCATTCTCCCCTTTTAATAATTACATATGAGCACTAGTCATGCGTAAATTTGGGCACCGATATAATCACAGTAGCATACGTCAATTAAAAGAGTAATTTCCAGGGTGTATTTCATTTGATAAAAGTTCGCAATAGGAGGAAGAATGTTCAGTTATGCTGCACCGAGACTCTTCAACGACCTTCCACTTAATGTCAAGAATAGCAAAAATATGGCAGCTTTCAAGAAAAACCTGAAGACTTATCTTTTTAGAAAGTGTTATAATAGTGACCTGAAAACTATTAAGCCTGAATACAAATGCTAGCGAAATAACTGATAATATACAGAGCAAAATATTAACTGGAAAGAAATTATTTTCACACATCAAGGCCCGCCTGAACAGACTTTTAGTGTGTGATGGAAGGCGAGAAATAAACCCGTAAAAGTAAAAGTAAAGTAAGTAATAAGAAAAAATATCAATATGTGATGATCATAGATTTGCTAAGTAGACTGAAGAGCTAAGCAAAATTGAAAATCACCAAATAGTAGCTTCAATTCATAGGATAATTTTCCTCCCTTCCTTTACGAGAGAGAGAGAGAGAGAGAGAGAGAGAGAGAGAGAGAGAGAGAGAGAGAGAGAGAGAGAGAGAGAGCGCTTGTGCACCGATATATGGACAAAAAATACATCTTTTGAAAACAATAATCAAATATCAAGCAATAAACCTTTCAAGAATCCTACAGCCAAATACATATGAATACAGGATAATGGTGAATAAATCAGGTAACAAATAGGATTTGCATACGAACTAATATTTTTACAAGAATCTATTGCTAATTATTCAAATCGCAAGAGAATACACATCGCAAGCGTCAACGCGCTAGTGCAATTACTGAAAGTTTTTTTTACCTTGAAATAAAATATGTATGATTAGGCCTAAATAAAAAGGAAAACTATAAGTCCTAATTTCCATATGGCCTACAATTACTGTGTGCATATCTATCCAAATATATATGAGTCATTGTTTACCACTCGGGCACAGTAAAATATATATATATATATATATATATATATATATATATATATATATATATATATATATATATGTATATAAAGTATAAATATATATATATATATATATATATATATATATATATATATATATATATATATATATATATGTACATGTATGTATATATATATATATATATATATATATATATATATATATATATATATATATATATATATATATATGTATATATATATATATATATATATATATATATATATATATATATATATATATATATATATATATATATATAGTCTAATGCCTTGCCAAATTTATGCCAACAACCCCACCACCGGTAACACGACATCATGGCATTGATCACCACAAACGACACAGTTATGTCGTAAAAGAGGCAGGCAAATACGTAAATCAGAGTCACTGTAATATGCGTCATGCCTTGGTGCATTACGTATTGTAATAACTTCTAGTAATGAGTTTGACAGGATTAATCTACCGTGATTGCTATTGCTGTCAAGAGCATATTGTTATATACTTGGAGAAATACTATAGTCATTTTTTTTAGCAAGGCAGATTTGCACAGACTCGCAGGGGTCCCCTTTTAGCTCGGAAAAGTTTCCAGGTCGCTGATTGGTTGGACAAAATAATTCTAACCAATCAGGTAGCAGGAAACTTTTCCGAACTAAAATGACACCGCTACGAGTCGGTGCAAATGCGCCTCATTAAAAAAATGAATATAGTATATGCAATCGATATAGTTAGCTACAGTTAAAAAAACCCTTAGTTTAAATCGAAAAATCTCCGTAAAAATGTACTGTTCACAGCCGTATTTCAGTAAAATACAGGCGACTGAAAATTTACCCTACTTTCTTATTAAATTTTACGGGTTGGTGACCGTAATATCACTCCTTAACCTCACTATATATGTTTTATAAAACGCTAAATGCTTCGAACATTTATTCCAAGATTTTTACCGCTTTTCCAACGGCAAGTTTTTAAAAATGTAGCTTGAGTTCCATTACACTAATGGGTACCAAAGTTTTGAAGATGGTTTACAATAATAAACTCTTCACTTTCATCCAGCATCCAATTGTTTTTTTACCGATATATATATATATATATATATATATATATATATATATATATATATATATATATATATATATATATATATATATATATATATACACACACACACACAATCCATCTATATTAATTTTTATGAAATCTGCAAAAAAATAATTTTTTTCTCAAAAAGCTTGTTGAAAATAACAAAATTTTAGTTGCGCACAAACTTTCTCTTCAGCACGTTCTTCACAACAGATACAAATAGTAACCTCATCTCCACTTTCATCCAGCATCCAGCTATAATGAATACAATGTAGTTTCCCTTTTGTTCTCTGAATCTTCTACTTATCTTTGTACTTGCTTCGCATATTTGTTCTTCATTGTCAGTAACCCAAATGATTGTCTTTCGTCATGGAATTATCACACTTGTTTCTGTTGTTCTTAGCCACTTTCCTCTTGTTAAGGGTGGAAGAGAGACTAGCTATGGTAAGCAGCTCTTCTAGGAGAAGGACACTCCAAAATCAAACCATTGTTCTCTAGTCTTGGGTAGTGTCATAGCCTCTGTATCATGGTCTCCCACTGTCTTGGGTTAGAGTTCTCTTGCTTGAGGGTTCACTAAGGCACACTATTCTATCTTATTTCTCTTCCTCTTGTTTTATTAAAGATTTTTTAAAGTTTATAAAGGAGATATTTATTTTAATGTTACTATTCTTAAAATACTTAATTTTTCCATGTTTCCTTTCCTCACTGGGCTATTTTCCCTGTTGGAACCCCTGGGCTTATAGCATCTTGCTTTTCCAACTAGGGTTGTAGCTTAGGAAGTAACAATAATAATAATAATAATAACAACAAAAGATTAAGTCTTTAGTTTGGGGTGATATCCTCAAGGTTGAACAGGCTAACATAAGTCTTTTTATAATCTATATATGAAATATTACTTTTGACGTTGTTACTGTTTTTAGAATGATTTATTGTTAATTTGTTCTCATCATTCATTTATTTCCTTATTTCCTTTCCTCACTGGGCTATTTTTCCCCGTTGGAGCCCTTGGGCTTACAGCATCTTGCTTTTCCAACTAGAGTTGTTGCTTGGCTAATAATAATAATAATAATAATAATAATAATGATAGTAATAATAATAACTGATATAAAAAGGGGGGTTGCATCTCGTGATGTCATACATAATTTTACTTATCAGACTCTATACTGTAACACTAATGACATCTCTAACCCACGAATCAGGGATTGGAGAAAAAAAACAAAAACAAGACCAATCAGTTCATCCATATAGATTATGAGCAATCGGGTCTCTACCAGGGTATTAAACGTTGGAATACTCTGCCAGTCTCTCTAAAGGTATTGTTTAGCGTTCGATTTTTTGAAAAGCTAGTAAACAAATATCTTGTTATCTGTGTACCAAAACTGTTTGTAAATAAGTATACTTGCCGACCTAACCATAAATACAACTATCGGTATCCATAAGCCAAAGGGCTCCAACAGGGAAATATAGCCCAGTGAGGAAAGGAAATGAATAAACTACTATGAGATTCAGGGCCCCTGTAACACGGTTTTTTCGCAATAACTTTTTTTCTATGAATTTCATAAATATAACGCTTATTCAGAATGCACATTATATCTACACATAAATTTTGACTATATTCTGCATTACGTAGGTTGAATAAATTTGGTACTTTATTAAGTAAAAGTGCCGTTTTTTGAAGACGTGCCAACTTACTCAGAGAAAAGGTTTCGAACGCACTCGTTACGTAACTTATGACGGTATTTCTTCTCTCTTTCTCGATCGATGATTGGTTATACGTAACGAAGGCTATACCTCTGCCAACAATAACACAAAAGTGTAAATAAAAGCAAAGCAGTACACCTTTATGAACTCTGAAACCTCTCCACTGAGAATTGTCATAATGAACAAACGAACAAAATATGTTAATAAATACAAAAACACTTCGATTATTTGTCTAACTCCCAAAATAAGTTTCCTAAGAAATTACAGTCTACTTTATAGGTCACAATCAGATTGACAAAGTGTATGGAATAGTTGGTAATTTTCAAAAACGTAGTAGACCAGCTTGGTTTGATAACTGCTATATCCAATGTCAAGCAATTTTTATTCATTGTCTATCTACCTACCTATTTACTGTAAAAAAAAAGGTAGCCGGTACCGTATTTTGGCTTTAAACCTTCACCAATAATTATCGTCAGAATGATGACTTCATGAGACTCCACCCACTTTGGCCTCGTTATGAATCAGGATAACACTGAAGGCTATCATGGGCATTGTTGGATCAGAAAATTCAAATTCTGGCTATAAAAACTCATTTCTCGAGTAGTTGTAAGAAGTGCTAAATGATCCTCAATGATCCCAGCAGTTGGCCTAAACGTTTAATTCATGCATACTACTGTTGCGGCAGTACTGCTACAGTAGTATTACTACGCCAGCACTGATACCCCACCCACATCTATGTATTGTTCCGCCATTCATAAAGTCTTTGTCACTGTGCAATAAGCCATGGCCTCCTCAGAAGTTATGTTTAACATTAGATGATAGGTTATTTCATTAAGCTGACAAATTATGGCAACTGGGTATGTTATTGCCGACGTTGAAGCTAAAGATAAAGTATGGTATCATTCCTTCATTGCATTATCATCTTTACTACTATTTGTTTTGCTACATGTAGTAAATATTTTAAAGTATAAATGAATTATGTTCACTTTACTTCTATAGATTCCCATTAGATGTACAAATAAAACTCCTAAAACTATTCATGATTTATTTACAAAATGCAGTCATGCCCAAAACATAGCCAGCACGTTCGTACGCCCTAAGAAGAAGAAAAAAAATTATATCGGATGATCCGTTGGTCTGATGGAGATTTTAGCACAAAAATCTTATTTAAAAAAAAAAAAGTGATATAAAGACTGTTTACATACAATCTCTCTCTCTCTCTCTCTCTCTCTCTCTCTCTCTCTCTCTCTCTCTCTCTCTCTCTCTCTCTCTCTCTCTTGGTGGCATAGTGAATAGTTAATGGAAATGTTCAAAAGCCTGAATGACATTACAAGTATTATAATCATGTTACGCTAAATACAAATCAGACCATAAACATTGGATTTAAACTAGAAACTGAATAATTACCTATTCAGGCTATAATAGATATGGCCAAGGGCTTTCTCATGACTGTATAAAGTTGCAAGTTGTAAGACAAATGCAGGTTTGCAACCACGGGGGCAATTCCAAATCCTGTTAGCCATTCTTGACTGTTATGGGTTTCAGAGCAGATGGAAGAAGGTGAATGGGTGTCTGGTGGATGGGCGGGGCAAAATTTTGTCCAAAGGTGTTTACATTACTTACGTAATGAATGTTTTCGACTCTTGGCTCGGTATCACTGGCCATGGCGTCGGCTGGATCATTTTTGCTCTATAAAAATTAAAACCATCAGGTTTAGGTTATTGATAATGCTGACAAAATTTGTGTGTGGTTGTAAAATATACATATGTCAACTTTCAGCTACACCCGATGCTTTGATAAGGAGCAAAGTCCAAAAAACCGTGTTACAGAGGCCCTGAATCTCATAGTATATGAGAAATAATGAACAATTATTACAGAATATTCTAAAAACGGTAACATCAAAACATATTTCATAAATAAACTACAAAAAGAGAGAGAGAGAGAGAGAGAGAGAGAGAGAGAGAGAGAGAGAGAGAGAGAGAGAGAGAGAGAGAGAGAGAGAGAACCAACGCCCAATGTTTTTCTGTTGAATAGGCTGACATACAATAAGTCTTCTTTTATAGTTTAGGCTATATATGAAACATTGTATTAATGCAATTACTGTTCTTGTAAGATTTTATTCTAAGTGTTCATAACTTCTATTGTAGTTTTTAATTTCCATATTTCCTTTCTTCAATCGACTTTTTTTCCTTGTGGGAGCCCTTGGGCTTATAGCATCCTGCTTCTCCAACTAGGGTTGTACCTTATTAATAATGATAAAATTAATAGTAATAACAAAACATGGAATGGACAAACCTTAAATTCAATAGTTAAAAATTAAGCTGAAAAAAATTATATAAAGAAATACAGGGCTATAATGACAGATTATAGTCCTTCATTATCTACCCCGATCAATCAAGATAAAAGGATAGGTTCCCTTAGCTTGAAGGATCTGAGAATATAGGATCAGTAGAACACCGGAAATCTCTGTGGTTCCTCCAGGCTGACCACGGGTTACTGGAACAAGAGGTAACAATACGCAACAAACACATTAGCCTACGTCCACCACAGGCAGCTCGCATACACCGGTAGAAATTGTACTACCACGCGTAGTTAATAGCTCAAACAGGTATATTTTCTTAAGTGGTAGGATTTCGTAGTAAAATATTGCCATACATACAGTATATACAGTACTCTACGAATAATAAACATAATATTTTCTTCAAGAAACTAAGTTCCTATAGTCCATTTCTTTTAGCGAGTCATATTTGCACCGACTCGCAACGGTGCCCTTTTAGCTCGGAAAAGTTTCCTGGTCGCTGATTGGTTAGAATTATCTTGTCCAACCAATCAGCGATCAGGAAACTTTTCCCAGCTAAAGGGGCACCGCTGCGAGTCGGTGCGAATAAGACTCGCTAAAGAAATGGACTATAGTAGCAAACATCACAAAATGATTCTTTTCACAGTTAATGTTCAAGAAACTGATTAGGCCTACGTCATGGGTACCTCTCGCGTGAAGAGTAATTATTATTACATGGTAAGCTATAACCTTAGTTGAAAAAACAGGTGCTATAAGCCCAAAGGCCCCAACAGGGAAAACAGCAGCCCAGTGAGGAAAAGAAACTAGGAAAAACAAAATATCTTAAGAGGAACAACATTAAAATAAATATCACCTTTATAAACTATGAAAAAAATTAACAAAACAAAACTCGCTAATATTCCCGGCCGTAAATAAAAACAGAACGAACGCGTGCGCGCATGCGTGGTTATAATGAGATCATTTAAACATTCAAGAAACGGTTCCATTCTACTTTCAACACAACGAACTGGAGTCTGGACTGTTCTGCTGATTATGAGATCCTGTTTCAATGAAGGCTTACTCAAAGTTGATGTCTTTACGTATTCATATCTTAGCCTCGCTCAAACCTGCTCATCTGTCGATGGGATTTCAGATAAAAATCTGCATTTAAAATACAAAGGGGAAAAATGCTCTACAACAGGTTTCCTTTCTCCTAAATATGTGGCATTACCTCCACTCTGAATTAATCTGATGGAGAACTTTAAGAGCAATATTAATTTACATGTAAGGATGAAATAAAAAGTATATATAACGTTTCTAGCTATTTAGGTATGCCCTTACAATAAAACTTTTTTTTGCCTATTTTCTGCAGCCTTCGTTAGGCCTATGAGGAAAGGTTTACTAAGAAAAATATATTCAAATTATATTATGTCATTCGGCTCCTATCAACCCCGTAGGCCTTCTCCACCCAAAAGAAAAAAAAATAGATGGTACAACAATTTCACATCACCGTCCCCTAGACCTGCTGAAACTTTCACTGTCTCAGACACATTGCCGACCGAGGTACCAGGTCAGGCCCCTCCATAACCTTGCCATTTTTTAACCAGGCCCGTAATATGGCACACTAACTAGGTTACGTCACCAAACGTTCTTTCATAATTCTTTGGTGTTTCTTTCGAGCACTAACGCTATTAGTTTTGGTCGAGCGGTTTACCAAAATGTATTAAATTAGGCCTAGTCGTGCGTCGGCATAAATAGGCTATTAATAACTACTAATTCTTAAAAATCACAGGTCGCTTAGACCTGGTTCTCTTGGCCCCTGCCACACAAGATTTTGAAAAACCCTGCAAGGCCTAAAAGATTTGTTCATTGCATACATTCTTAACCATATAGAAAACTAAGTTTTATCAGTCTTTATGACACAGATTACCCAGACAGTATCTTCTGTCTTAATGATAAAATCCAGGGTATCAAATGAAAAAGCATTTACCAATGGATAAGTATTATCTTTAGCCAGTACACTTGTGGATTTCAATACCAGTGGCTGCGTTAATTTCGATACTTGCCCTAGGAAAGCCAAACGTGCTTCATGTGCCGCATATAATTCGCTGGACGTCCCTCCGGATTTAAGTTTAAATGTTTAAAATTCCACCGATTCAACCACCGAATTAGGAAAACATTCCACAATCTAGTTACATCTGGAATAAAACTTCTAGACTAGAACTAACTGCATACCTAGTACTACGTACGGGATGGTACAGTCTTGGTAAGATCAGATTGCACAGGATGAACAGAATTATGAAACATTTTATACAACATGCAAGAATATCTAAATCGGTTTCAGATTAAAATCAAGATCATTAATAAAATAAAACTTTAATGGCAACAAGTTTTTGTCCAACAAAGTACGATGAAAATCGGCAGCTAATGAATAGACAGGAGCACAATGAGCCAATGCAGAGAAAAAAAAAATTTCCGATTAGATTAATAAAAAAAAAAACTTAAAAAATTTTGAAGCTGTATATAGTTGAAGAAATATCAATGCATTGATCTGGTTGTTGAGGAGCCACTGTCCTCGATCCATTTACAATTATAGTTTGCACCTGCACCAATCACTAATCTTAGCTAGTTCTCTCTCTATTATGGGAATCAGCAATAGCCAGATCTACATTTAAAAGATGGAATTGATGCAAAAGGGGTAGCATCATCTGCATATACAACAAGCTTGTTTCAAAGACCAAACCATATAGGCCTAGGCCTAGCATATCTTGTGTGTATAGCATTTCGTGTAATGAGCCTAGAACACCAGATATCACATTCCTATACTCACTATGGTGCTTATTAACTAATACTCTTTGTAACCTATTACTTAAAATTTGAGACCACATATGGGTATCTTCGTTCAAGTCCAATGAACGAAGAACTAAATTAAGAAAATAATGGTGAATTGAAATAATTAGCGTAGCACGTTAACTTATAACAGCATAGACTATGATCTAATTTAATGTTGTTACTGTCCTTAAAATATATTTCATTGTTAATGCTCTTATAGTTTATTTTCATTCCTCACTGGGCTCTATTTTTCCTGTTGGAGCCCTAGGGCTTATAGCATCGTGCTTTTCCAATGAACCATTAATAATAATAATTCCAACTAGGGTTATAGCTTTACTTGAAATAATGATAATTTCAACTGGGATTATAGCTGAGAATGTAATAATACCAACTAGGGTTATATCGCTGAGCTTGTAATAATAACAACAATAATTCCAACTAGGGATATAGATAAGCTTGTAATAATAATTATAATAACAATTCCAACTAGTGTTATAGCTAAGCTTATAATTCCAACTAGGGTTATAGCTAAG
>NC_090742.1:63318363-63375863 GCF_036898095.1 Palaemon carinicauda | reverse complement strand
AACCAACTGTAGTCAGTCTTGTGTTGGCACAATTTGTTGGCTATATAATATGCAACAAATTTATAAAAAGCTTTGGATCACCAGTTTTGATAGCTTCATTTATGAATTGGGGTCAGGGACCATTCAGCAACCAGTTAAGAAGTTAGAAACCCAGGTGGAAGAGAGTAAGAACAGAAGCTGATGGATGCTGCAAAGACTCTTAGTTAGGTTAGGTTAGATTAATAAGAAATGCCTTCAGTGCAAAGCGTTAGGTGTACTGGTGGGATTATACCCGTGGGGAAATATCTTAATTCTCATGCGGTTAATTATTTCACTGTAATTATTCAGTGGCTACTTTCCACTTGACAGCCTAAGGATAGAAGAGACTTTTTAGCTATGGTAAGCATCTCTTCTAGGAGAAAGACACTCTGAAATCAAACCTTTGTTCTCGTCTTGGGTAGTGCCATAGCCTTATTCTCTCTCGGGTTGGAATTCTCTTGCTTGCAGGTACACTCAGGCACATTATTCTACTTGTTTCATATTTCTTTTCCTCACTGGGCTATTTTCCCTGTTAGAGCCCTTGGGCCTTGGCATCCTGCCTTTCCATATATTGTTGTAGCTTATCTAATAATAATAATAATAATATTACTTTAATTAACGGCAAATAATATATAACTGTAGATTTCGGCTTTCAAAAGGTATATTTCATATGTTTGTTATTGCAGACATTGAATCAATGAAACTCTATGGCATTTAATCGTACAGTTCCAGACATTAACCATTTGGCGTTTATGCGCTTACAAAAGTCAAGGTGAGGTACAGTGCATAATGGCCTTAGCCAAAAAAATGATCTTCGTGAACTTTTTTTTTTTAATCAGTACGTCCAAACTATAACAGATTAAGGATTCTGGTTTGTTGCATCATATTGCCAAAAGATTGAACTTTGCAGTAATGTAAAAGATCATAACTGGAATGCTTAAAAATAAAAAAGAAAAATGTGTTGACTGTGAAATTTAAAAAAGAAAATAATTATGTTTTTGAGAAATTCATGAAAAATGCAATACAGTAATTATGTTTGAGGATTTTTCATAATCCACAAAAGGTGTAGAATTGTAGACCTTTCGCGTGGAAGCAACCTCTTTCCAATAAATGTATTATTAAGTGAAGTGCAAATGAAGAATAGCTTCTTTTTTTGTTGCGAAAATTTCAGATTTTCCAACCTACTTATGTTGACGTTTTTCATTGTTACGACATAACAAAAAAGATAATGAAAAGTTGAAGATACCATTGTAAAGCCAATTAAATTAAATTTACAATAATAATGAATAAAGAATATGTGTATTGTTTGAAAAATATTGAGCAATTTACTTTTAGATAACAAAATTTCGCAGTTTTGTTGTAGATGTTTTTACAATAACATTTTATGGATAGAAGCATTAATGCTTTTATAGTCTTATAAACCATATAAAAGTACAAAGAATGGGCTTCTAATCATCTGAGACATGTATATTGCAATAATTTACATATGCACAAACCTGCCTAGAAAATTTTTTTTACGAGAGCGTAAACTAACAAAAAAAAAAAATGTCGCGTTGGAAATCAGCATTGGCCTACCACACATGCCCTGCTACTACAAATTTTCTTTTAGGCTTCACATGTTCCTCAACCATTAGCCCACTCGTGGTGTGAGTTTCGTTTTCCTTGCGTGAGGTGAATATTTGCAGCAATTCGTGTCATTGGATCACTTTAGGCAATAAATATTTTCATGCGTCATCGGATCACCAGAGGATTAAAATCTATGGTTTTTATCTGATTTATGATTTACATTTATGAAATTGGGATATACAGATGCTGGGACCTCTGAGGTGGTCCCAAAGTGCAGCTGTTTCTGCTACCTCTCAAGCACCCACTTTTAAAATTCAGTAGTTGAAGTAAATTCATGATTGTATAAAAAAGTACCATTAACTAATTTCCAGTATTTGAATTCAGAACAGGGACAGCCATCAGCACTTAGGTGCAACTTAGGAAGAGAGGTTAAGTACAGAGCACAAACTGTATCATGGTAAAGGAAAATATTGTATCCAAAACAATTGTACATGCTGTCCTTAAGTCTAGTAAAATTCTGACTATGACTTACTCAAGATTATCATCAATGTGCTCTTCACAACAATTTCTTGCATTTTTTGTTCAGTTTTGGTAAATTTGTACTGCAAATGTACAGAGCTAAGACAGTTTGATAATCTTCACCAGGACTCCAAATTAAACATAAACTTCTTTTAAATATTCCTTTGAATAATGAGCTTTGGTATCATTCATTTGAATTTCCAGAGATGCTAAGCTTAAAAAAAAATATATACCACTACCTATTAGCCATAATAATGTCATGAAAACTAACATGTTAGAAAAAAAGAACACTTTATTTCTCCATTAACATCTTCAGCTTTTATATAAAGGGTATAAAGCTGACAGCCCTAACATACACAAATGGGTATGCTTAATAAAAAAATAAAAAAGTGAACTTGGAACACTGCATTGTGATGTAAATCACATCTATACCTAAAAAATAAAACAAAACTACATATATCAATATTGAGTACTTAGAAATTTACTAATTACTTGTGGCCTCAAATTTACAGAGAAAATTCTTTCCCAATAAGACATTAATCAAACAAGGAAACAAGTCTCCGGTGAAAGACAATGAGTGACTTCCTTGCTGGATTTATAAAGCACATCATAACTATATTTTCTGGGTCGACCTGTGACGGCCGGTGAAAGTTTTACACAAACTACGCTCCTTCCGGGGGGCAGTGGCGTTAGTACCACCTCACTGGCCAAAGAACAGTTGGTTTCCTCTCCTCCTCGAGTTGAAACTCCGTCCCTTCCTGATCCCGTTCCCCATCTGACCCAAGTAATCCAAACTCACTGTGTCAGATTCCTCAAGGATAGCCAAAACTCTAAAAAGGTCGCGTAGTTTGTGTAAAACTTTCACCGGGCGTCACAGGTCTCTCCCCAGAAATAGATTTTTCCTTCGTCAAAATCCCTTAAGTACAAATGTTACTCTGATACTGTACTTCTTAAATTCCAATATTAACAAGTTTCTGAGTTTTCAATCTACAGATAATTTGGTAACATTTTACAGTGAAGTTATAGGTAACATTTTACATTGAAGTCATAAGGTAGAATTTTCACTCAATGACCTTCGTGAACTTTGGTGATAATTTTTCTTTCATCATAAACATATTAACACTAAAGTTTAACCTATTCCACTAATATTCAAGATCTTTAATTGTGGTCCTGCCAGCTTGTTCAAATTGCAATAGAAAAGTTGCACAATGACTAATACTACAAATCAATTACATTACCATTTCTCTAGGCACTTCAACCTCAACAATGTTCCTACCGATCCTAACAATGCATAATTTCTTTCGCCTGTTCACACCAATTCAGTGTACATAAATCATATATTACATTTATGCAATAAAAACTAGTCAGTTCACCTATATATAAATAGCCTTTAGCTCAAAACTGTTTAAAATTACCACGTCCACAAACAAACATCTTGTTAACTACAGCTCGAACTTCTGATTTACCATTTGCTAACTGCATAACAATGTTCCTAAAAATATATAGCCGAAACCTAGTAAACATCATTGTTAAACCTCAAGTGACAGTAGGTTTAGTTATACTACATGTAAAACTGATCTAAAAATACATTAAGTTCTCTTAATACAGTATTTGTCAATTTTGTGCTTATTTGAACTGAGCTGGAAGTATTAAAAATGGAGGTTAATATACTGTACAGTACTGTACTTCTATTTGCCTTACCAATGAGTGAGTGTAAACAACCATTCAGTTACTTCAATGAGACATCAATCATTGTACTAAAATGAAGCTGAAACTAATTGAGGTTACCTTCCCTCTCAATACTTCAGTCCATTTCGTACCTTGATTACATACAACATAACACTTCAAAAATACACAAACCTAAATTAAAAGGAAAATAATTTCACATCTAAATATACAGTACAGTATGTCATTCTTATAATTCAAACAGCTTTTTCCACCATCAAACATAAATTTAGTTACTGAGTATTATTTTCTTTCAATTGCTGAAAAGAATTCCAAAGTTAAAATGCAAGCTGTGTTCAACCTTCGTAAAACATAATAAACTTAAAATCATTATACACTAATACATTATCTACTGTATTATTGTAACAAAGACACTCTTGCGTTGCATGCTTTTATTCTAAATATAATTTGGTATGGTGTTATTGTCTTTTGAATCTTTTATTCGCATTTAAATTGTACTTATTCAGTACCAGCTCACCAGATTCACTTTACAAATAAACATAAAAAACTTTAATATTGTAATTACTGTATATGCAAGTGTATTCAATTTTCATAGAGATATCAATATGTAATAGCACGAACTGTCTTACAGAAAAAGTAACAAAAGCATCATCAACTGTAACTAAAATTAAAATATACGGAATGTCACATGTTCTAAATATTTCACAACATTCACAAACACCACTTGCTAAAATTACCACAGAGATCACATGTTCATCCTTAAGCTGTTCAATCCTTTTCATAAGACAATTACAGGCAACCTTCGATCCAATGCTATTTCATTCATAGCCAAAATCCTGCTGATTAAAAGTAAAGTAGTGAAGTGAATCGCTGGGCATTTCAATCAATTAACAATATCTTTCCTTAAATAAAACTGGAGAAAGAACAACTTAGCATTACCTTCTATCTCCTGATCATAATAATAAAAAGCTATAGTACGTACGTAAAAATAAAACTTGGTAACAGAACAGGACGGAAAATTATTGCAAGAATTACTATTTTTGGCACAGGGAAAAATTGTATAACTAATTCTCTACAATTTTTACTATCAACAGCCTATGTTAAGTGATGCAATAAACAAACTAAAGGCGGGTTTCCACGGTTGAATGGTTCCTCGAATACGGTTCGACAGACAAGTGTTTGAAATAATGTTCGAACGTGAACGGGGTATTTGGTGGTCTAACACTTTTGTCGAACGGTTCGAAGAAAGTCTGTTCTCGCCAGACTTTCGTGAGAGGGGCTTCATTGTCCACAACCCTTATGCATTTGTGAGCGACTACACCTCTTCAAACCGTTTTACATGCAGGTTCGACAACCGGGTTCGACGAACCGCTCGACCCCGTAAACCCTACTTAAGACAATAAGATATAGTACTATCAAGTGTAATAAATATAATGAGAGGGCATTTAATGTGTAAAAATAAAGTATCTACCTGCAGTACTATGTAACTAGGCTAACAAATTAACCATATGGCACCACTATGTGTTAAAATGATCTTTTAGAACTTATTCTGAGAAATAACAAATGTAACTACTAAAGGGATGAATGGAATCGTATTTTGCCAATGTCATATAACACTGTCAAACCAGTTTGTTCATTATGTGTGGAAGACAATAGTCAATGGATGACTGAAGATTATTTCTGATATGTACTGCTTAGCAGATCAATAACTTTGGGGGTGAAAACTAAAAGTATTTTTCTCAGAGTATGAATAAAAAAAATTGATCACTTAATCTTAATACAAGATCCCCGTATGTATAAAATATCAATATCCCAGCTGCACTTTCTAAAAATGACTCCATCTTAAAATGGGGAAATTCTACAACGGCAGAAGCACTAGAACCTTCATGCTTGCAAAACAGTTTTATATCTTTCCAAACATTAAACTTGAACTACCACTCTAAAATCTCTGAATTCTTTCAATATGGAATACTGTATACAACAACTGTATTTCACAAGAAACTGAGCTACTAATAAAAACAAAAGAACACACTACTGTAGTGCAGGGAGCACATCACATGACAAAATATATACTGTACATCCAACATAGGTGTAATGAGCAATACAGTATATCGTTATCACAATTACAAATACTCTGTGGTTTCACTTTAGCAAACATCATATATGAGAATATACACACTCAAATATTCACAGCCGAATGTCACATTAGTTCCACATTGCCCTAAGCAACCATTGTTCCACTATCAGGAGTTACAGATATTGGGGTGATATTTCCTTCGTGGTGATGATGAGATGGTTGTCCAGAATCTGTGTCCGGCTCTGAATACAATATTGTTGTGGCTGATGATGCTGGAGCAACACTATGTCGAGGCGAAGGCTCACCTCCTTCACTAACTGCTCCTCCAGGGGATGGTAATGAAACTTTACGCGGAACAAAAGCTCCCTGCTCACGGACACTCACTGATGATGACAGAGAACCTGAGCGAGCTGCTCGACCTCCACCTGCTTGGGGGGCTGCTCCTTCGGTGTGAGATGCTACATGGTTATGAGGAGTATCTGGCAACGGCTGAGGTTGAGTTTGCCCAACTTTGTGACGTGTAGGGTTGTGGACGGTGCGATTATGCGATCCACCTCTTCCCGACAGTCTTGCAGCTGTTAATGGTTCGAGTTCATGTGTGTCTGATGATGGATGAGTCTGAGGAGGAGGACACGATGTGCTTGAGGTTGACAAAGTAGATTCGCTCATAAAAGCTTGGTGGTACACAGTTTTGTCAACATGGGGCTGAGAACCTTGAGAACAACACTGACTACACGTAACCTGAGGATAAGACAGTTGTCCACACCCTGATTCCGGACCAAACACACGCAAAAGAGGGAGGTAGAAGAAGGTACTATAGATGTAAGAAGCAGCTGTTATTACTGTAAGAAAAGTGCCAATATGCACATATGCTAACACCCTTGCTGGTAACATGGCAATACCTGCAGCCAAAGAGGTGGCTGCTGCCATGAAAACTGGGCTACCGAGGCGACCAACGGCCCAAGATACAGCAGCATCACGATCAGACTCCGGGGATAACCGGTATGCAACTCCGTAGTGAAGAGTGAGGTCTACAGCTAAACCAATGGCCACACTCACTGTGACACTCTCCAGAATATTCAAATGCCAGCCAAGTAAAACCAGTGCAGCTAATGTCACCAATATAATAGCACCTACGCTTATTACAGCTAACAGACTCACAACAATATTGAGGGTTGTTACCACCAACACTGCCAAACTCACACCAACAGCCACAGCAACCGCTACTCCTGTTCCTACAGACAATGATCTCTGGACATCAAAGAAGGTCAAGTATGAGATGAACCAGCCTCCTTTCATTCCTTCAGGTGCATTTTTCAGTTGTTCTGTTACCCAAGTGTCCACCTGCAGAAAAGAGAAAAAAACTTGGTTAGATATCAAAGTGCTCTAACAATGATTGAACACTAATCATCATTAACATACATACATACATATACATATACCAAGGCACTTCCCCCAATTTTGGGGGGTAGCCGACATCAACAAATGAAACAAAAACAAAAAAGGGGACCTCTACTCTCTACGTTCCTCCCAGCCTAACAAGGGACTCAACTGAGTTCAGCTGGTACTGGTAAGGTGCCATAGCCCACCTTCCCCCGTTATCCACCACAGATGAAGCTTCATAATGCTGAATCCCCTACTGCTGCTACCTCCACGGTCATCTAAGGCATCGGAGGAAGCAGCAGGGCCTACCGGAACTGCGTCACAATCGCTCGCCATTCATTCCTATTTCTAGCACGCTCTCTTGCCTCTTTCACATCTATCCTCTATCACCCAGAGCTTCCTTCATTCCATCCATCCACCCAAACCTTGGCCTTCCTCTTGTACTTCTCCCATCAACTCTTGCATTTATCACCTTCTTTAGCAGACAGCCATTTTCCATTCTCTCAACATGGCCAAACCACCTCATCATTAACAAAGATAAATTTTTGCAAAGAACCAAGTTCCTTTACAAATCAAAATATTTTTTTCTTTCTCACTATTATCCCTACATTAAGGGGTTAGTTACCTGATGCATCCTCTCCAATGGCTTCTATCAAAGTAACCCTCTTTCACCAAACGTCTTTTCTCCATATCATCCTTCACCTTACCTCTTTACAAATCAATATAATATCTTGAAAGAAATGTTTGCATAAGTGAATAAGAGTTGAAAATTATCTATGCATAGCGTGAGTACCAAAGCACAAGATTAAGTATCAAAACAGATAATTGATGAATCCCTAGGACAGCGAATATCTTATTTACAATTAAATTTCTAACCATCAATAACCTGACAATTTGAAGATTACAAGATATAAAAAGTTGAGTTTACACCATATACAATAACACTTCTGTATGCCAGTTCGATTTATGTCAGTTCCAACTTTACATTGCTCTTCTTTAAGCCTTTTACCCCCAGGCTATTTGGAACTTTCCAACCCTTAACCCCCAGGGGTTATTTTTTTCAAGCCCATTTTGCAGTATATTTTTTTTCTAAATTGCTCTAACAGCCTTAATTTTTCCCATAGAGAGGTCAGGTTGGTCTCATTCTCTTGGAAAATGCCTGAACTTTCCAACCCTTAACCCCCAGGGGTTATTTTTTTCAAGCCCATTTTGCAGTATATTTTTTTTCTAAATTGCTCTAACAGCCTTAATTTTTCCCATAGAGAGGTCAGGTTGGTCTCATTCTCTTGGAAAATGCCTGAAGTTTCTCAAAAAAATTATCAAAAATATGCAAAAAATAATTTAAATAGCAGTTTTTTGCAAGGACGTACTGGTACATCCATGGGGGTAAAGGGATGAGTTTTGTGAAACGTACCAGTACGCCCTTTGGGGGTAAAAGGGTTAATTATTAAATACAAAAAAAAAAAAAAAAAATCCACATCACAATGTTTTACATGACCTTACGTCTGTCTGTATGCTGCACAGTAACAATAAAAAATGGCTAAAAAGATCAAAACAAATAAACTTTTATTCAAAAAATAAGTGAATCAATACTTTCAATATATAAATAGTAGTGCAAATAGTGTAAAGAAAATATAAATATGTACATATAAAAGAAGCACATGCTTTATCTGAAACTTTATTTCAATCCTTCTTTGAGGCATAAAATACAGATTTGGGAATGAACTTTAATCTTACTGAAGCACTGTTGGTTTCATTACTTTGTTGAGTCAAACAACACATGAATACTTGTTAAAAGTATGACGTCCTTAATGCTTAATCTGCGATTGCTAATGATAAAATAAGAATAAGCTAAAACATCTCATTAATCACTCAAAAGAAGGATTACCTATAAGAGAATAAAATAATTTGCAGCGACATATCTTGAACAGCTTCCCACTTGTTTCAGCCAGACAGCCTACTTCCTTAGTTAATTTTTCCCAAGTTTTCCCTTGATTTGCACAAACGTGTTGAAATTATAATTCTTAACCTTGACAATTTTTCTTGATTTTAGCCCTTTTACCCCCAAAGGACGTACTGGTACGTTTCACAAAAGCCATCCCTTTACCCCCATGGACGTACCGGTACGTCCTTGCAAAAAAATTTTATAAATTTTTTTTTTCATATTTTTGATAATTTTTTGAGAAAATTCAGGCATTTTCCAAGAGAATGAGACCAACCTGACCTCTCTATGACAAAAATTAAGGCTGTTAGAGAAATTTAAAAAAAATATACTGCAAAATGTGCTGGGAAAAAAATAACCCCCTGGGGGTTAAGGGTTGGAAATTTCCTAATAGCCTGGGGGTAAAAGGGTTAGCCATCGCTCCCCCCAAAAAGTAAACCTACTGTGTCCAAGCGTCATGTTATAATTATATAAGATAAATTGGACATAATCAAAAGATATGAAAAGAAGGACGACATCATTAACACTACATGCGCCTTGGCCCTGGATTGGACGATTGTGTCCACCATTCTCCATGACAAAGACCATTATTTAACCCATTTACCCCCAGGCTATTTGGAAATTTCCAACCCTTAACCCCCAGGGGTTATTTTTTTTCAAGCACATTTTACAGTATATTTTTTTTAAATTGCTCTAACAGCCTTAATTTTTGTCATAGAGAGGTCAGGTTGGTCTCATTCTCTTGGAAAATGCCTGAAGTTTCTCCCAAAAATTATCAAAAATATTAAAAAAAAATTTAAATAGCAGTTTTTTGCAAGAACGTACCAGTACGTCCATGGGGGTAAAGGGATGAGTTTTGTGAAACGTACCAGTACGTCCTTTGGGGGTAAAAGGGTTAAGAACTTGATATTGCTGATATCAAATTACAGTACAGTAATGTGATAACCGGGCATACTATGACTGGTAATGTTAAGATTCACTAAAAAGAACAATCCAATAAATCAAAACAAAAGAGACTATATGTGACCAGTAAAAAGAAGTACCCTGCACATGCAAATAAAAAATTGTGAATTACTAATTTAATATTTTGTCAAAATAATTATGGAAAAACAGCTCTGAAAAATGTTATTTTCATTAGTAAAATAAATTTTTGAATATACTTACCCGATAATCATGTAGCTGTCAACTCCGTTGCCCGACAGAAATCTACGGACGGGATACGCCAGCGATCGCTATACAAGAGGGGGGTGTACTCACCAGCGCCATCTGTGGTCAGGTACTGCAGTACTTCTTGTCAACACCACCTCAATTTTTCCTCGGTCCACTGGTTCTCTATGGGGAGGAAGGGTGGGTCAATTAAATCATGATTATCGGGTAAGTATATTCAAAAATTTATTTTACTAATGAAAATAACATTTTTCAATATTAATCTTACCCGATAATCATGTAGCTGATTCACACCCAGGGGGGTGGGTGAAAACCAGTGTACAAGTTAATCAAGAAGCTAAGTATCCCGTATTTCATATTATCAGTTATTCAAAATAACAAATGAAATTATAAGTACCTGGTAAGGAAGTCGACTTGAACCATTACTCTGCCTTTAATAAGTACGTCTTCCTTACTGAGCGCAGCGGTCCTCTTAGGAGGCTGAACAACTCTAAGGTGCTGAAGTATAAAGGGCTGCAACCCATACTAAAGGACCTCAACACAACCTCTAACCTAGGCGCTTCTCAAGAAAGAATTGACCACCCGCCATATCAACAAGGATGCGGAAGGCTTCTTAGCCCACCGTAACAACCCAAAACAACAATAAAAGCATTCAAGAGAAAGGTTAAAAAAGGTTATGGGATTAAGGGAATGTAGTGGTTGAGCCCTCACCTACTACTGCACTCGCTGCTACGAATGGTCCCAGGGTGTAGCAGTTCTCGTAAAGAGACTGGACATCTTTGAGATAGAATGATGCAAACACTGACTTGCTCCTCCAATAGGTTGCATCCATAATACTCTGCAGAGAACGGTTCTGTTTGAAGGCCACTGAAGTAGCCACAGCTCTCACTTCGTGTGTCCTTACCTTCAGCAAAGCAAGGTCTTCATCCTTCATGTGAGAATGAGCTTCTCTAATCAGAAGCCTTATGTAGTAAGAAACTGCGTTCTTGGACATAGGCATCGAAGGTTTCTTAATGGCACACCATAAGGCCTCTGATTGCCCTCGTATAGGCTTAGACCTTTTAAGATAGTACTTTAGAGCTCTGACAGGGCAAAGAACTCTCTCTAGTTCGTTACCCACCATGTTGGAAAGGCTAGGAATTTCGAACGATCTAGGCCAAGGACGTGAAGGAAGTTCATTTTTCGCCAAAAAACCGAGCTGTAAGGAACATGTAGCTGTTTCAGATGTGAATCCTATGTTCCTGCTGAAGGCGTGAACCTCACTAACTCTTTTGGCTGTTGCAAGGCAGACGAGGAAAAGAGTTTTGAGAGTAAGGTCTTTGAAAGAGGCTGACTGGAGAGGTTCAAATCTAGGTGACATAAGGAACCTTAAGACTACGTCTAGATTCCAGCCTGGAGTGGACAAGCGACGTTCTTTAGAGGTCTCAAAAGACCTAAGGATGTCCTGTAGATCTTTGTTGGAGGAAAGATCCAAGCCTCTGTGGCGGAAAACTGCTGCCAACATACTTCTGTACCCCTTGATCGTAGTAGCCGAAAGAGATCTAACATTCCTAAGATGTAACAGGAAGTCAGCAACTTGGGTTACAGAGGTACTGGTAGAGGAAACTGCATTGGCTCTGCACCAGCTTCGGAAGACTTCCCACTTGGATTGATAGACTCTGCGAGTGGATAACCTCCTTGTTCTGGCAATCGCTCTGGCTGCCTCCTTCGAAAAGCCTCTAGCTCTAGAGAGTCTTTCGATAGTCTGAAGGCAGTCAGACGAAGAGCGTGGAGGCTTGGGTGTACCTTGTTTACGTGAGGTTGACGTAAAAGGTCCACTCTTAGAGGGAGAGTCCTGGGAACGTCGACCAGCCATTGCAGTACCTCTGTGAACCATTCTCTTGCAGGCCAAAGGGGAGCAACCAGCGTCAGCCGTGTCCCTTCGTGAGAGACGAACTTCTGAAGAACCCTGTTGATGATCTTGAACGGCGGGAATGCATACAGGTCGAGGTGGGACCAATCCAGCAGAAAAGCATCCACGTGAACTGCTGCCGGGTCTGGGATCGGGGAACAGTACAATGGGAGCCTCTTGGTCATCGAGGTAGCGAACAGATCTATCGTTGGCTGACCCCACAAGGCCCAAAGCCTGTTGCACACGTTCTTGTGAAGGGTCCATTCTGTGGGGATGACTTGACCCTTCCTGCTGAGGCGATCTGCCGAGACATTCATATTGCCCTGAATGAATCTCGTTACCAGCGTGAGTTTTCGACTTCTTGATCAAATGAGGAGGACCCTTGCTATCTCGAACAGCTTCCTCGAATGAGTCCCTCCCTGCTTGGAGATGTACGCCAAGGCTGTGGTGTTGTCGGAGTTCACCTCCACCACCTTGTTTAGCAGGAGGGACTTGAAGTTCATTAAGGCCAGATGAACTGCCAACAACTCCTTGCAATTGATGTGAAGCGTTTCCTGTTCCCTGTTCCATGTCCCCGAGCATTCCTGTCCGTCCAAGGTCGCGCCCCAGCCCGAGTCTGATGCGTCCGAGTAGAGATGAAGATCGGGGGTCTGAACAGCTAAAGAGAGACCCTCCTTGAGAAGGATGTTGCTCTTCCACCACATTAGAGTAGTCCTCATCTCTTTGGTAACAGGAATAGAGACCGCCTCGAGCGTCATATCCTTGTCCCAGTGAGCTGCTAGATGGTACTGAAGGGGGCGGAGGTGGAGTCTCCCTAACTCGGTGAACAGGGCTAACGATGACAGAGTCCCTGTTAGACTCATCCACTGTCTCACCGAGCATCTGTTCTTCTTCAGCATGCTCAGGATGCACTCTAGGGCTTGGTTGATTCTTGGGGCCGACGGAAAAGCCCGAAAAGCCTGACTCTGAATCTCCATTCCCAGGTAAACGATGGTTTGGGAAGGAACAAGCTGGGACTTCTCTAAATTGACCAATAGACCCAGTTCCTCGGTCAAATCCAAAGTCCATCTGAGACTCTCCAGACAGCGACGACTTGTGGGGGCTCTTAAAAGCCAGTCGTCTAAATAAAGGGTGGCTCTGATGTCCGCCAAGTGGAGGAATTTCGCAATATTCCTCATCAGTCGCGTAAACACCAGAGGTGCCGTGCTTAGGCCAAAACACAGGGCTTGGAATTGGTACACAACCTCTCCAAAGACGAATCTCAGAAAAGGTTGGGAGTCTGGATGGATGGGAACGTAACAGTAGGCGTCTTTCAGATCCAACGAGACCATCCAGTCCTCCTGCCTGACCGCTGCTAGGACCGACTTCGTCGTCTCCATAGTGAACGTCTGCTTGGTGACATAAGCATTGAGCGCACTGACGTCCAGCACCGGTCTCCAACCTCCTGTCTTCTTGGCCACCAGGAAGAGACGGTTGTAAAAGCCCGGGGATTGATGATCCCGGACTATCACCACTGCCTCCTTCTGTAACAGGAGCGACACCTCTTGATGTAACGCTAGCCTCTTGTCCTTTTCCTTGTAGTTGGGAGAGAGGTTGATGGGAGAAGTGGTCAGAGGGGGATTGCGGCAGAACGGAATTCTGTAACCCTCCCTTAGCCACTTGACAGACTGAGCGTCTGCACCTCTTCTTTCCCAGGCTTGCCAGAAGGTTTTGAGTCTGGCTCCTACAGCTGTCTGGAGAGGAGGAGAGTCAATGCTTGCTTTTCGTGGACTTGGCACCTTTCTTGGACCTGCCCCTGTGACCGTCTGGGCGGGTACTTCCTCGGCTGGGGGCTCTGCCACGAAAGGGCGGAATAAATCTGGTAGCAGGTGTATCAGCCACTGGGGTGCGGTAAGTTCTCGGTACTGAAGGTACAACCTTAGCCTTGCGTGCTGAAGAGGCCATGAGGTCATGCGTATCCTTCTGTATAAGAGCTGCAGCCATCTCTTTGATTAGATCCTCAGGAAACAGGAACTTGGAGAGAGGAGCAAATAGTAACTGTGACCTCTGGCAAGAGGTCACACCAGTAGAAAGGAAGGAGCAAAGTTGTTCCCTTTTCTTGAGGACTCCCGAGACAAAAATAGAAGCAAGTTCGCCAGAACCATCGCGAATTGCTTTGTCCATACAGGACATGATCAGCATGGCCGAGTCTTTGTCAGAAGGGGCAGTCTTCTTGCTCAAGGCCCCCAGGCACCAGTCGAGGAAATTAAAAATTTCAAAGGCGCGAAAGACTCCCTTCAAGAAGTGGTCCAGATCAGAAAAGGTCCAGCAGACCTTAGAGCGTCTCATAGCCGATCTACGGGGAGAGTCAACCAAACTTGAGAAGTCAGCCTGGGCAGAGGCAGGGATCGCCAAGCCTGGTTCCTCTCCCGTGGCATACCAGACGCCCGACTTAGAAGTCAGCTTAGGAGGAGGAAACATAAAAGACGTCCTTCCCAGTTGCTGCTTGGACTGCAACCAATCCCCTAAAATTCTCAAAGCTCTCTTTGATGATCTAGCGAAGATAAGCTTAGTGTAGGCAGACTTAATAGGCTGCATGCCTAGAGAAAACTCGGATGGAGGAGAACGAGGGGTAGCAGAAACAAAGTGTTCAGGGTATAACTCTCTGAACAGCGTCAGGACCTTACGAAAGTCAATGGAGGGTGGCAACGACTTGGGTTCCTCCACATCAGAAGAAGGATCATCCAGGTGAGCCGCTTCATCCTCAGAAACCTCATCACCTGAGGGTTGAGAAGCGAGAGGTAACGATAAAGCGGTATGCTGAATGGTTGAATCCTGAAGAACGGGTGCATGCGCACTTGCGGATTCATCCTCAAGTCTCTGCTGAAGAGGATGAGGGCTGGCAATGACAAAGTCATGAGGCTGGGATGAAGGAGGTTCTGCGGGGGTCTGAGGAGCAAGTGAGGTGAGAAGCGAATGCTGTAAGGCATGAGGCTCATGCTGCATAGACTGCGGTTCATGTTGAATGGGAAGAGGCTCATGCTGCGAAGAATGCGGTTGCTGCATGCGTTGAGGTGGCTGCCTCATAGCATGAGGCTCCTGCCTCAAGAGTTGCGCCTGCCTCAAGGGTTGAGGAGGTGGCTGCGCAGAGAGAGGCTCTTGCCTCAAGAGTTGAGGTTCTTGCCTCAAGGGTTGAGGTTCTTGCCTCAAGAGTTGAGGTTCTTGCCTCAAGAGTTGAGGTGCTTGCCTCGAGAGTTGAGGTTCTCGCCTCAAGAGTTGAGGTTCTTGCCTCAAGAGTTGAGGTGGCTGCCGCAAGAGTTGAGGTTGCTGCCTCAAGGATGGTGGAGGTTGCCGCAACGCAAGAGGTTGCTGCCTCGAGGATGGAGGAGGTTGTCGCAACGCATGAGGCTCCTGCCTCAAGGGTAGAGGAGGTTGCTGCAAAGCATAAGGCTCCTGCCTCAAGTGTTGAGGAGGTTGCCGCAAAGCAAGAGGCTCCTGCCTCAAGGAAAGTGGAGGTTGCTGCACAGCGTTGGTATCTGGCAACTCCCAATGCGGCAGCTCACGCATGGAGGCAGGTTGAGGAACCTCAACATCATACGTCTGGCAGGGTGGACTGCGCAGAGGTGGAGGAGCGCTCGCAGGAGGAGGTGTGCTAACCTTCTCTGCCTGGAACTCCTGCATCAACACCGCCAGCTGCGACTGCATAGTCTGCAGCATAGCCAACTTGGGATCAACAGAAGTTGGGGCAGAGGCCTGTTGAGGCATCGCTTTACCTCTCTTAGGAGGTGTGCAGCCATCAGATGACTGCGGCGAGTCCGAACTAGCCCAGTGGCTACATCTGGGCTGTTGGACTCGCTCGGTCTGGACCTTACGCTTAAGAGGCCTTGAGACCTGGGTCCAGCGTTTCCTCCCGGAAACTTCTTCCGCAGACGAGGAAATTAAGGGCTCAATCGTCTGAGAGTGGAAGTGACGATCTCTATAAGATACGCCCGCAACCACTGAGGATACTACTGTGCGCCGATCAAGGCCTGCCGAACCCTTTTGCCCTTCGACATTGCTTCTCCCCTGGGCTTGGGAGCTTGCAAGAGGTCCCGGACTGGGAGGACGACTGGCACGCACAGAAGTATCCTCATGCGCAACACTGACACTGACACTAGGCACAGCACTGGCACTACCACTTCCCATTGCACTTTTCACTTTAAGTTCCTTGACATCTGCCAAGAGAAACTTGTGGTCACTCACTACAGACTCCACCTTATCACCTAAAGCCTGAATGGCACGTAACACATCCGACATATCAGGCTGAGCACTAGTAATAGGTTCGGGGGTCACCACTACAGGGGAAGGAAAAGGTTGAGGATCATGGGGGGAGGAATAAACCAAAGAGCGAGAAGAACTCCTCCTAACTCTCTCCCTCTCTAACTTAGCCGTATACTTGAGGAATTCATTAAAATCGAATTCCGAAAGCCCGGCACATTCCTCACATCGATCTTCCAACTGACAGGTTTTTCCCCTACAGTCGGAACAAACGGTGTGAGGATCAACCGAGGCCTTCGGAAGACGCCTATTACAAGTCCTAACACTACATCGTCTTTGTCTAGGAGCTTGAGAATGGTCGGACATCTTGAATTAGAGAACAGTCAAGGGGGGTTTCCAAATTAAAGCAAAGATCGTTATACCATTAATCAAAATCAATCCAAAAGCTATCTAAGCTAAGGGAAAAGCTTCCTGTATAGCGAAAGCTAAATTTCAGAGCAATACTTCACCAAAACCGTGAACAAAGACTCCAAAATCAAGAGCGTATCCATGTAGGTCTTGCCGGCGGCACGACAGAGGAAAAATTGAGGTGGTGTTGACAAGAAGTACTGCAGTACCTGACCACAGATGGCGCTGGTGAGTACACCCCCCTCTTGTATAGCGATCGCTGGCGTATCCCGTCCGTAGATTTCTGTCGGGCAACGGAGTTGACAGCTACATGATTATCGGGTAAGATTAATATTGAAAAAATTTAAATCTAAGCTTTAAAACTCCTCTGTATAATCATAACTGCAAATACCACAGCTATTTTTTTTTATATTTCCGAAATACAAACATTAAATAAAAAATTGAGAATTACTAATTTAATATTTTGTCAATTATGGAAAAACAGCTCTGAAAAAATTTAAATCTAAGCTTTAAAACTCCTCTGTATAATCTTAACTGCATACACCACTACTTTTTTCTTTAATTTTTGAAGTACAAACATTATGGAGTGAAGGAAGCTCTGGGTGATAGGAGGATAGATGTGAGCGAGGCAAGAGAACGTGCTAGAAATAGGAATGAATGGCGAGCGATTGTGACGCAGTTCCGGTAGGCCCTGCTGCTGCCTCCGATGCCTTAGATGACCGCGGAGGTAGCAGCAGTAGGGGATTCAGCATTATGAAGCTTCATCTGTGGTGGATAATGTGGGAGGGTGGGGTGTGACACCCTAGCAGTACCAGCTGAACTCGGTTGAGTCCCTTGTTAGGCTGGGAGGAACGTAGAGAGAAGAGGTCCCCTTTTTGTTTTTGTTTCTTTGTTGATGTCGGCTACCCCCAAAATTGGGGGAAGTGCCTTGGTATATGTATGTATGTATGTATGTATACAAACATTAAATAAAATATTGAGAATTACTAATTTAATATTTGGTCAGAACCATTATGGAAAAACAGCTCTGAAACAATTAAATCTAAGCTTTAAAACTCATCTGCATACAACACAACTTTTTTTTTTTTTTAATTTTCGAAGTACAATAATTAAAACTCACCTCTGTAAAAAACTGGTGCATATCGTCATATGACAGAGACCAGAGCACATTACTATCATACTCCACAACTACAGCAGCAACTTTTCCTGTCTTTCGGCTGAATTTAGGTCCGGCCACACCTGGAATGAGGTACTCCCTTGGTGTTTGATACAGTGCCTTTATGCCCTTGTGAATGCATTTCTCAAAGACTTCCTCACTATAAGGGAAGACAGATTCTTCACAGCATGGGGCACGGTTAACACCTTTAATGGGATCAATGCACTTTCTGTCCATATAAGCCTTGAAAGTTTCAATGAAACAATTTGGAAGCAGAGGTCCGAGTGTCGACATGTAGAACGTTTGATTCCGAAGATTTCGGCAGAAGTTTAACAGCCATTCCTGAGATTCTGGACGTGAAACATCAAAACTATCATCAAATACTATGGTTCCCTTTGAAGCTGGATCTAGGTAGTCCCCATTGTCCACTGGCTTTATTCCCCACACAATTCTCACTGGCAGGTGGTTCACGATGTCACTTCTAAGGTTACGTTCAAACCAGAACTTGTATTTGTACTCTAAGTCATACTGTTCAAAATAGTGATCTCTAGAGAACAACTGAAAATCCTGTGAATCTGGAAGTTTTAATCCTGGATAATAAAACACTACGAGAGAACTACAAACTGCCAGGGAGCCGAACAGCAAGATCCAGAGGTAACGGGGTTTCACAATGATCAGCGGTAATATTTTCTCGAAAAAGTCTCTTCCAGCTTCGGCGCAAAAGTAGCAGAGTCGTAATGGAAGTGCACAGACGAGCGAGCATCTTGGTGGAAGCTGAGGAGCATAGACAGGTGCTGGTGGAACACACAAACAGCATGTGGATGCACCCCAGCGTTCTGCAACGACAACACAGGCTGGAACCCATGTCAACATCAGCATCAGGTTGGCCAAAACAACGGTGCCTGCAAAAATACTGGAAACAAAAATTCCAAATTTTACTTTTCTGACAAAATAAAAGTTGATGACATTTCAGTAAAGTAAATTTATAATGTATCAAAGGATTTGGTTAATTTTAATAAAGAATAAATTTGAGGTTGAAATTGTTCCACGAGAGAAAAGAAAAAGAATTCTTATGGTGGGAGGTAAGGGTTAATGCTTAGAGACAAATATATCAGAAACTAAATACAGTACAACCAAAAATTGGTATACCGTTTATTGAGTAATGAAACCTGGCAAAAATAACTTAACTCAATAAATTACAACGGTACTTAGCTTCACTATGATGAAATTCAAAGGAGGTGGAACTAACAAATATCCTTTATAAACATTAAATATTACGTATTACAGCCATTTTAGTCTTTAAGCAAATTGTTTGAAGGTTGCAATGCACCAAACTTAAAAATAAAAAACAATTAAAGATCATAAAATCTTAAAATTTGTGGCAATTAAAACTTTTAAACATCAATATATAAACTTAAAACTCTACATTTGATTATCCTTTTCATACAACCCATCCGAATTTATTGTATTAAGTGCTGTTAATTACTCTGGCCAAACTATCAATGCATACAGGGAGCTTCGTATAGCTCACTGTAGGCATAACTAAAAGCACCAATTTGATACATTTTTTCGACAACCCATTCAGTTCCTCGCTTTTAATGCTGCACCCTTCAGCCTTTTCTTTTTTTGTTCTTCACTTCATTCAGAAATAAATCCTTCAGGAATGCCTTATGCAACTAAATATGTAACTCTTCTCTAGTTAAAATATTCAATAATAATAATAATAATAATAATAATAATAATAATAATAATAATAGTCAGTTAAACCACAGATGAAAGTAAAATACAATAAAGTTTTCTGAGAATGGATAAAAAAACAATAAGGAATTTATTTCAGGGGTATATAAAATATACACATAAAGTATATCATTCTTTGTTCAGGTATAATTTGATTTAAAAATATATTTTCATTCATCTCTGTTTTTGTTTCTTATATTTCAAGGACTTGTACCCAAATAATATCATCTATAACATTAATATTCTCTCCTCTAATTTTGAATAAATATTTTCTGAATACAAGATTTTCTAATATTACAGGTACAATATATTAAAAACTGAAGTGTACATATAACTTTGGCATACAAGACAATAAAAAAAGCATAATTGCTAAAATAAAATAACTTATTTGTTTACTTACCCGATATTCCTGTGGTATTTCTTCAATTACAGAATGATTTCAACCAATAGCAAGTCTCAAACAAAACTACCTTTAAAAAAGCCTATTAGACTTCCTACCATATCAACTTATTCAACTGTAAAGTACTACTGTATAGGTATGAGCATTATTAGAGCTGATCAGCTTACCAGCACAAAGAGAGCTAAGAATATCAGCACAGTGGTTAGGACGAACTACGTCATACTACGTCAGTCAGTTAATCTATTGGTGGCTTTGAATCATGTCTGCATAGTACTATAAAAATGGAGTTTTTATGATAAAACAAAGTTTTATGAATACTTACCTGGCAGTTATATATATATATATATATATATATATATATATAGCAGTCGGAGACTCAGCTATATATATATAACTGCCAGGTAAGTACTATTCATAAAAATGGAGTTTTTATGATAAAACAAAGTTTTATGAATACTTACCTGGCAGTTATATATATATAGCTGAGTCTACGACTGCTATATATATATAACTGCCAGGTAAGTACTATTCATAAAAAGCTAATTTAGCTTTTGGGTGGAAAGCAGATAGAAGAGTGATGTCTAAAGAAGTAATAAAAGAGGCCGGGAAAATTAAAGTTTACCTGAAGCAACGTATAGCAGTGATATGTGAGACACAAGACGCAAAGAAGGCTGCAGCTGTGGTAAGAGACGTGACGATGATTGACGCGGCTGCATGGTGCAGCGAGTCTCCGACAAGCTTGGCCATTGTTCCGGCATTCTTATCTTGTTTGGCCAAGGCCCATACACGGCAATATACAAATGTATCGTCCGCTCCGATGCCTGAAAATCAAGACAGTATGGATGCTGATGGTGTAATAAATGTGAGCATCAGGAAAGAAATGCTTTAAGCAACTTTTCATCACAAGCAAATGACTACTGTATTACGATTAGCTTAGAGCTACAATTTCTAAATAGTATTGCTACTCTGTACATGCACCTATAATATCATGAATAATAAAATGAACCTTATAAGCTGCCACAGTGATTTAAATTCAAAATTACAGTTTCAGGCAGTTGGAAGATTTTCAAATAGACTAACAACGTAAAACTACCAACAGTTATAACCTCACCTATAGCAATGACAGTGGTTAAAACATTCATGTATGGGAAGAAGGTAATTTCATATATGAAGATATACATGAAATATGCTATTATCATTGCACAAATAACAGTTGTGATAGTGACAACAGTGATGAAGAGAGATCCAGTGTAACACCACATAAGCAGTACCACAACGCCGCCGCCAACACCGAGGAGGAACGAGTCGGCCAGTAAAAGCTTGTCGAACAGCGCATATTTCAACCCTGTGGAGAATAGTTGCAAGATATATTACTGTAAAATCTAAAATGTAGAGATAATGCTTCACGTTTTCTAATTTCATTGATTAGTTAATCTCACAAAATATACAGGTTTTAATAGCAAAACATTTCAGATCTAATATTTATAAGTTACAGTGCAGGTATTAGGTTTTAACATGATACAGCAGCTACATAATTCACTAAGACATGTAATCATTAAACTATACAGTACTTCTTACTATGAATAATTTCTGTGCTACTCTTAATTCATCCCACTAATCTAAAATATGAAAAAATAAATGTTTAATTTATCTATGCATTTCAATATGCACCAAACAGGGGAAAAACGTTAAAATTTTAACATGGTCAAAACTAAATAATTATCTTACTAGAATAATCTTAATGGAACTAGGATGTGGTAGCTAACGAAACGACAAATTAATTTTAGATAAAATATTAAAATACGCTTTACAGTACACTCATTGTTAATATCAAGAGCTGAAGATATTAAAAAAGTTATTTTTCTTAATAAATACAATGATCTCTTCTTTAATACAAGAGGGAAAAGGAAATAATGAAATAAAAGTTGTGAGTGGTTAATAGGCCATTAGCACCGAGAAAGCCTTAAACTAGGTCAATTAGCAGGGAAATCAAAGTAACATTTCATTTATCTTTATAACAATATGTCTCAACTACTAGAAGTTGATTCCACCGTTTTCCTGATGAACTATAGGCAATGTGTCTGATTGACAATTCCACTCACTCTCTCTCTCTCTCTCTCTCTCTCTCTCTCTCTCTCTCTCTCTCTCTCTCTCTCTCTCTCTCTCTCTCTCTCTCTCTCTATATATATATATATATATATATATATATATATATGTATATATGTATATATATATATATATATATATATATATATATATATATATATATATATATATATATATATACATATATATATACATATATATATATATATATATTATATATATATATATATATATATATATATATATATATATAACGGATTTTGAGCGAAGCGAAAAATCTATTTTTGGGTAAGATGGCCATGTCGTCCTGATGGAAGTTCCTTAAAGGCAGCTTCCTAGGGTATATTACAACTACGGCGATATTCCCAGAGAATTTACCTTAAGGTACCCAGAATTCTAACTCCTGGAGCGAGTATCCCTAAAAAAGACCTTAGGGATATCGTAAATATCAGTGGACGTATTCTTGACACGCCTCATAGCAATCTATACCCCGAATAGAGTTAACACTTCGTAGGGGTCAAATGGCAAGAAAACGAAAACGAGAAAGAAACGGGGAGAGCCGTTCGTAAGGCCCTCTCTTCTCCCGTTTCGTAAGCGTGCCCTGCGCCAATTCTGGCGCCATCTGCATTCCTTGTAGCGAAACACGAGGTGCTACAGATACTGTATGTAGGGAGGGGTCCTACGGCCCTTTCATTGAAAGGGAAGGGCGGGTCCATCAGGACGACATGGCCATCTTACCCAAAAATAGATTTTTCGCTTCGCTCAAAATCCGTTTTTTGGGCTCAAGCCATGTCGTCCTGATGGAAGTATACCAGAGCATTACTGTATCTGTGGATTCTCAAAATGTGCCGTACTCCTCAGAAGTATTTCCCCCAGTCGACGCGACCTAGAGACCTAAGATGTTACCGTCATACATCTTTTCAACTAATCATAAACCATGATAGAGCTTCCTGCCCCCAACAGGGAAGAGTCTTACTAGACTCTGGGAAAGTCTCGAAGAGTACATATATCTAAGTATGAACCCCAGGCAAGCAAGTATAGTGGTCTCACCCCAAACTGGGTAAAGCGAAGTTCGAAAAGAATCACTGTGTCAATATGAAATATCAACCAGTCCTCCGCTCAAAACACGTATTGGACAAAGGTTCATATCCGCTTAGGAGGAAACTCGTAAATCCGTCACCATCCCTTTATGGGATGGAGTCCTCCAGCTAAGGGGAAGCATAAACCAATGCAATATTAGCTTGCATAAGGGAACATTCTATTAGAATTATCCCCGGGTAATTATACATAGAATGAATGCTCACAGGTGAAGGAGACGCAAGCTTCTCAAGAACCAGTTTATTGAGACAATAAACAAACAGGTTAACCACACTCATATATATATATATATATATATATATATATATATATATATATATATATATATATATATATATATATCTATATATAAGAGGAGGATAACTAAAACTTTAAGCATAAGTATGATAGTAAACAGAAACTTGTTTGTCTGAAAGAAAAAACATTGGAGCCACTTTTAAGATACCAAAGTATCAAAGACAAAAGTCTGTTTTACTAATCAGTCACATTAGCGATAGAAACGCTCGGCACGCATGTTTGCACTTATGCTGGGTTCACCTTTGAAAGTGGAACAGTCAACGTGGGTCACCCAGTACCCTCACATAGTTTGTAGTACAACATGTGACTACATACTCACCCTGGAATTAATTGTCCCAATTAAGCTACTGTTCCTCGCAGAGTTAAACAGCAGGGTTAACGACGCAACCCACTGCCACCACAGAACCTCTTAGTTGCTGCACTTGCTTCGCATAGTGACGAAAGAACACTCTGGAAGACTTCCAGCCAGTGTACGAACGAAGATGTCCAAAATCCCTACAACTAAAGAAGTTTAAGGATGAAGCAACTTTCCTCGGATCGTGACCTGTGGGTGAACAGTCAGGATCCGCTCTGCGAATAAGATATGTGATTTTCGCCCTGAGTTGTTTCAGTAATAAATTTTGAGCCTGAAGTTTCTCCCCTGGCCAGATGGCCATCCTTGAAGTCTGAAGTTCTACGAAGATAGACCTTTAGGCATTCTACTGGACATAGAGATGCATCTTCTTTCAGAGGGCAGATTCTTCAGGGACCCCACCTGATGGTGGGTAACTCGGTCTTGGTGAGAAACGTAGGATCCGGAAATAGGTTCAGTTCACCCATCCAGGAACTGAACATGACCTTCCTCTCTCGAGAGGGGTATGATCTCACTAACCCTGGCCCCGGACGCGAGTGCAAAAAGGAGGATAACTTATGGGTCAAATCCTTTAACGCACACTCCTTATTGTTCAACAGCGAAGCAACATGAAGAACTTTTCTAAAGACCATGAATTGGGCTTTGGAGGTGCTAAAGGTCTGAGCCTAGCGCAGGCTTTCGGAACTTTTATAAAAGATCTCGTTAGCGAGGTCGACCTGGAAGGCATATAGAATGGGTCTTGTTAAAGCAGGCCTACATGATAAAATCGTGTTAGTTACCCATCCATAACCATGGAGATGGATGAAGAAAGACAAGCAGAAGTCCGTCGTGATCTCCTGCGGAATCTTCGTCTGACAAGGGCTACCCATTCTCTCCAAGATGACTCATATTGCCTTATAAAAGGTTTGCACATATAATCCTCTAGGAAGTCCATGCTGGCTTTCGAAATCCCGAAACACTTTCTCACCTGTTAAGGAAAGAAATCATGAGCTGCTGGGTCCGGGTTTTCTGTGATGAAGCGCAGACAATTGACTTCTGGACTCACTGGGTCAGAACTGGATCTGGTAGCGGTCGAAACTCCAATCGTAGTTCCAATGCCAGAGGGAACCCCACACTGTTCGGCCACTTGTGGGCCACTACTGCCGCTACTCCCTTAAATGATCTCAGTTTGTTGAGGACCCTCAACAGAAGGTTGTAAGGAGGGAACAGAAAGATCCTGAACCATCTGTTCCAGTCGAGGGACATCGCGTCCACTGCTTCCGACAAGGGGTCCTCGTACGGGGACACATACAGGGGCAACTTCTTGTTGTCTTTCGTCGCAAAGAGGTCTAGCCGCAGTTCTGGGACTTGACTCAGAATGAAGGAGAATGGTCCTGCGTCTAGGAACCATTCCGACTCTATCGGTGTGAACCTGGATAGAGCGTCCGCTGTCACATTGCGGACTCCTTAAAGGTGAACTGCTGACAGGTACCATTTCTTCTTCCCCCAAATCGGAAAATGGCCAACATCACCTGGTTGAGAGGTGGCGACCTTGATCCTTGTCGATTCAAGCATCTCACAACTCCCCCGCTGTCCAGCACCAACCTAATGTGGATCGAGCGATGCGGGGAGACTTTCTTTAAGGAAAGAAGGACTGTCATAGTCTCTCGAAAATGACTGTGAGAGGTCTTGAATAGACTGGACCAAGACCCTTGGGCCTTTTTCTGATGAGAGTGAACTCCCCATCCCTCCTTCGAGGCGTCTGAGTGACTCGTCACCGACGGGGGAGGTGGATGAAGAAGAACCGACTTCCTAAGGAGTCTGGCTTGGGACCAAGGCCTGAGAAGAGTATTTCGACGAAGCGGAACTGGTCTTCTCAGATCTCTTCGCGCATCTGATGCATAACTACTCCAATCTCCGGTTGCATCCTTTAGCTGTGCTCTTAGCACCGGGTCTGTCACCGAAGGAAACTGGAGAGACCCCAGTACACTCTCCAGTTCGCATCTGATATCCATACGGAATCTAGAAGTCTCCTGACAGAACCAGCTATCTCCTTTCTTTTCTCCGCCATGACGGAGAAAACGGTGTGACATTAGGTCCCAGTGGATTCACACCCACCGGAACTTAGAGATGGAGGAAGTTGAGACTTTTCCTGTTGATCTTGAAGCCTAGATAATCTAGGAAATAGATCACATACAGGGAAGCTTGCAAGCATTCTGTCCTGGGTGCTGCCCACACCAGCCAAAAATCCAGGTAGGCTACTACCTGAATTCCCTTTTAGGCGTAATTGACTGAGAACTACGTTCGCAAGCATCGTGAAAATCCTTGGGGCTATTTTAAGCCCGAGAGGCATGGCTTTGAAGACGTATAGTCTTCGTTGTAGCCTTAACCTTAGGTAGGAGGGGAATCGACAATAGATTGGAACGTGCCGATAGGCGTCTGACAAAACTATGGAGGCGGTAAATGCCCTCTTGGGCAGTAAGGTCCTTATGTGTTGTATTGTTAGCATCTTGAACCTGTAGTTCGCTATGAACTTGTTAAGTGGCGACAAGTCCAGAATGACTCCGAGTTTTCCGAGTCTTTCTTTGGAACACAAAACAGCCTCCCTTGGAATTAGATGGACTTTACCCTTCGGATCACTTTTCCTCTAACAGTTCATGAATGAACTCCTCCAGAACGGGGGTGGAGTATCGGAAAAACGCCGAGGGTATGGGGATGGAGTGCTGTACCAGCTCCAGCCCAGTCCCTTCTTGAGTAGGCTGTGGACCCAGGGATCGAAGGTCCACCGATCCCAAAAGCGTTGGAGACTCCCTTCTACCAATATCATCTCGCTCGGACTGTTGTCCTGAGGTCTTGCCTCTCTGACCGCGACCACCCATGAAACCCCTTCTCCTTGAGGGGCGCCTAGACGAAATTCTGGCTGCTCCTCTAGGCTTGTTCGACAGGCAGTTGACTGACCTTCGAACGATGGGTTGAATGCCGGAGACTATGTCGACACAAATTGGGGAACCCACTGAAGTGTGGTCGGGGTTTTTGCCACCATCTGGGGCACTGAGGGCATCAGCAAATGCCGTTGCGGCTGATGTCTACTTGACTTAGCTGGCCGAGAAAGTATCCTAATCCTTTTAGTCTTCCTCCAAGGTTGGGGACCCCATCCGGGGAAGAATTTCTCTTGGTAGACAGGCCCCACTCCTGGAGAAGATTTCTATCGTCCGTGGCGGCCCTATCAACCTTTTTGACCGACTCACTAGGGAAAAGCGTGGACTGAAGAGACAAAAAGGCAGCCAAGCTTTCTTTTGTCTAGAGTTCTCTCCGCAAAAGAAAGCCAGACAGCTTAGAGAGGATCTCACCGAACCGGCGTCCGGCGAAATCCGCCTCCCACATCTGGACTGAGAAGGTAAGATGGACGTCCTTCCAGTCCCTTTTTTTTTTTTTTTTTTGCTTACTAAATCTTCCTTTCTAAAGGCCAGCAACAAGGGTTTACACTCCACCAGGGAGGGGAAAGGCTTGCCAGCCTCGACTGTTTTCAAAACCGCCACAAACCCTTTCAACGAAAAAGGGGGAAGGCTGTGGCAGGAGAGGACACAAAGGAAGGGAGCCTCTTACTCAAATACAGCTACCTTTGAGTTCATGAAGCCCTTCTCTTTCATCGAAGAAGAAAGCAAGGCATGAGCCTAGCATGGTCTATCACTACGACCTCCTTCGGCTCTGTCTCTTCCTTTGAAGCTGGTACCTCCTTCCACCGGACCTAGCAGTCCGGATGTGCCCCTGCAGTTACAATGCAGCTGCCTTCCCATTCTTCTCCCTCTGCCTTTGTTGGATCAAGCCAACAATGGAGGGAGGGCCTGCTCTACTACGAGAGCAGATGATGTTGAGGGAGCAGGTTCAAGGACCTGAACCGGAGCAGCCGACCTCTCTCGGCCTCTTCCGCTACCTTGTCCGGAGCTCGAACTTCATCCTGGCCTTCTGCCAGGAGGTCTTCCTCCAGACGTTCGGACACGTCTGGCATCCTGTCGTCCAACTGGATGCTAAGCAAGGCGACCGTGACTTCAGCATCCACGGGAACTGAAATAAGGGGACCTCCTCTTGAGGTTGGGGAATCACTGTAACAGTTGATGCCCTAGGAAAAGAAAGCCCTCATCTTCTCATTTGGAAGATAAGGTCCAGAGGTAACATTCTGAAAGCCCCTCACCCAGGTACGAAGCTTCTCCCTAGCTATATCCCTTGAATCCACTGTTGTAGGGGAGACGAAAACGGATTTTGAGCGAAGCGAAAAGAAAAAGCCTCAATATATAGGTTAGTGCATATGAAACATACCTGGGGAACCCAATACCGGAGAACATCCGCGGAGACAGCGCATGCCACACGCCTCCTTCAGAACCATGTCCGCAGAAGCCCTACTGCGGACGTTGCAGAAAAACATCCGCACTACGGATGGTCCTCCTGTAAAGAGAAGAAATTTCCATGAGTATCAAGTGAACTACGAATCACTGGATATGCACAGTAGCATAACAAAACGGAAAGGAAAGGAAAGACACATCCTTGTATTTCCCGCACACCCAATTGTTGTAGCCTTCCAAATCATAAAATCGTATAGTTAATCTATGCCAGATTAACCAATGGAAAATTTCCAAAGGAAGAAGGTGTAGCCCCCTCTAAGGAATGATTTTAAAATACCGGATAGTAGACAAGAAAGAACTCACTTTCTTATCTGTAAGGCCAACAACAACGGGTCGTGCAAGACCATAAAGAATAAGGAAAAGACACATACTTGTGAATCCCCCACAATCACCTGTGGAAGCCCACCAGCCATTAAAATCAAATGGTTAATCTTTGCTAGAATAACCAAAGATCATATTTCCCGAGGGAAATTAGGTGTAGTTCACACCTAAGGTAAGATTTTACCATTCTGGCTAAAGATGAAAAGAGTTCTCTTTTCATCCCTGAAAGGCAACACCAAGTGATTGCACAAGGCAACACAAGTAAGTTAGAAAAGACAGTGTTGTAACCTACTATATCATGTTCTCCCCTGATAGAAGACACTAAACAGGGAAGAACTGATACAGTACATGAGGGTGGTGTGCCGGCCGGCTCTCGCCGGTCAGCACCCCCACCCCCTTTCCCAAAGGTAGGTCTCAAGTATGCAACTTAGGATCACCCAGACGGGGGAGAACTCCAGTTCCTATGCCTGAACCGGTCGGTAGTGGTTGCCGGTCCATAGCTACCCGGTTGGCACCCAGCTGCCGGCCATCACTCTTAGTGGCCGGCCAACCGAGTGATGTGGCAGGCCGGCCTGGCAGCGGTGAGTAAACCCTGCCGGCTGGCATCCACCCCAGGTAGCGCCCGGCTGCCGGCCGCCACTCAAAGCGGCCGGCAGGTGAGCAAGGAGACCGGCCAGCAAAGGCATAAGACCACCGTCGACCGACAGCAAGAGAACTAGTGAACAACCCCCTTACCGACGGCCGGCAGACGGCAAGGACAACACAAGAGAAGACAACAGAATGGGTGCCGGGCTAAGAGGCTATGTACCTCCGCGCCCGACACCCGAAAGAGTGCCGAGAGGAAGGGAGACACTAAGTCAAGCTTCCTAACCACTGCTTACTGAAACTACAGACGGCAGCGGTTGAGGGACCAAGGAAGGACCGGGCAGTACTCAAAGGATAGGGCCTCTGCCGGTCGGCACACTCTGCCGGCCTACAGGGGACCACGTCAGCTCCCCATCCCAACCTATGCTAGGTACGGATGTGAGACGACTGACACAAAGGAAACGGAAAAATAGAAGGGAAGGACAGAGGGTCCTGTCCAACCTTGCCTTGGTTAAGGATCATTCCAAACTAAGAAAGCACATCTCAGCCAGAGAGATCCAGGGAGGGAGGCCGGCACTACTGGCTGCCTCCCTAAAACCAAGGCAAGGAAGGAATTGCTATTCCAGAAAGGGAACATATCCCGAACCCGGAACAGCAAAGAGGACAAGTCTGAGGGGTCACCGAGCGAAGGGATCATAGTTACCGAAACCTTCCAAGGTGAATCCAGGAGGATAAACCTCCTATGCCCGTGTCAGGCAGCAAGGGAGACTCTGCCCCACGCTAGACCAACACGGACTCAGACTAATACACTGCTGTACTGTCCCCCTCTGAACCAATTCAGTTGGAGCAGGAAGGTACAGTACTACTCCAGCATAGTTATATTTGAAAATTAATTCAAACAACCCACTAGAGTTAAGCCTAAGGCTTAAACAGAGGGAAAGGGTTTGCCCCTTCCCCGAAGAGAAGGGAGCAAACGGGGAAACAGATAATATTATAAAGACCTAAGACAACCTAGCCTAGGCACTAAGAGAATCGATTACCTAAATCACCGAAACTCACTCCAATACTATCTTGGAAATTACTCGAAAAGGGCTTGTATGTATAACGTTGCCTAACGCTTTAAGCAATATAAAACCACACTTGGAAGACTAATTATCATGCAGGAAGTACAAGGACCAACAACTAGGCTACGAAGACTAGTGTTGGTCAGCCTAGGCAAATCTTTCGCCAGGCGCACTACTAACGCATCATAACAGAATTCCTAATTAAGCTAAGCATCTAATTATTAAAGCGCAGGGGGCTGGGAACGTCGCTCTTGCTAACAAATAAATCCTATTCTAGCGAGCAACAGCGTCCATGACGCCTCCAGCAGGCAACAGCTCTTGTATCAAAGATAACTCTTTTAATTACTTTAATTCTAAACAAGAGCCTACATTTATACATAAAAGAAATAGTACTCAACTTATCCGAAGCAGAAGAAGTTGGAGAAAGCATAATATGAGAGTAAATCCAAGATTTTGGTAGAAACACAGGAAAAAACACCGAGTTGTAAAGCTACGCAAAAAGGAATGCAGATGGCGCCAGAATTGGCGCAGGGCACGCTTACGAAACGGGAGAAGAGAGGGCCTTACGAACGGCTCTCCCCGTTTCTTTCTCGTTTTCGTTTTCTTGCCATTTGACCCCTACGAAGTGTTAACTCTATTCGGGGTATAGATTGCTATGAGGCGTGTCAAGAATACGTCCACTGATATTTACGATATCCCTAAGGTCTTTTTTAGGGATACTCGCTCCAGGAGTTAGAATTCTGGGTACCTTAAGGTAAATTCTCTGGGAATATCGCCGTAGTTGTAATATACCCTAGGAAGCTGCCTTTAAGGAACTTCCATCAGGACGACATGGCTTGAGCCCAAAAATATATATATATATATATATATATATATATATATATATATATATATATATATATATATATATATATATATATATATATATATATATATATATACAGTGATACCTCGGTAGTCGAACGACTCTATACTCGAACAATTCGGAGTTCGACCAAAATTTTCGAGAAATTTTTGCTGCGGTGCTCGACCAAAAATTCGGTACTCGACCAGCCGAACACGTGACGACCGCATGGGCTTTGTGATGATCGCGCCATCTCGGCCACTCTCGCTTGTTCGGGAAGCATCAGTTCTCTCGAGAGCGTCACTCAGACAACGCGCGATCAGCATTCGTTGTGATTTAGTGATTTTCAGTGCTTTTAATTGCTTTTTTAGCTTTCATAATGAGTCCCAAGAAAGTAATGAGTGTTAAGGGGAAGGAGAAGAGGAAAACAGTGCGAACAACGATCGAGTTGAAGAAGGAAATTATAGCGAAATATGAGAATGGTGTACGAGTGTCCGATTTAGCGGTAGAATACGGAATGGCGAAGTCGACCATTTCTACGTTTTTAAAGCATAAAGAAATGATTAAGAAGGCGAATGTTGCAACGGGAGTTACGGCGGTAACTAAGCAAAGGCCACAAGTGATTGAGGAGATGGAAAAGTTGCTTTTAATATTTATTAAAGAAAAACAGTTGGCCGGGGAAAGTGTTAGTGAAGCGTTCATTTGTGAAAAAGCGTTGCATATCTATGAAGAATTAGTGAAGAAAAGTCCGAGTACCAGTGAAAGTGATTCATTTACATTTAAAGCGAGCAGGGGTTGGTTTGAAAAGTTTCGTAATAGAACAGGTATTCATCGTGTTACTAGGCATGGGGAGGCAGCTAGTTCGGATCAAATTGCAGCCGATAAATACGTGGGGGAATTCGATCGGTACATAAATGAACAAAATTTGATCGCACAACAAGTCTTTAATTGTGATGAGACTGGGTTATTTTGGAAGAAAATGCCAGCCAATACGTACATTACCAAGGACGAGACGAAGATGCCAGGTCACAAGCCAATGAAAGATAGGCTAACATTGTTGCTGTGTGCAAATGCAAGTGGCGATTGCAAGATCAAACCCTTGTTAGTGTACCACTCGGACAACCCCCGGGTGTTCAAACGAAATAATATTTGTAAAAGTGCACTACCAGTTATGTGGCGCTCGAACACTAAATCTTGGGTCACAAGACAATTCTTTACTGAGTGGATAAACGAAGTGTTTGCCCCCCAGGTTAAGGCTTACCTCATTGAAAAGAGCTTGCCAATGAAATGTCTTCTGGTTATGGACAATGCTCCTGCACATCCTCCAGGTCTCGAGGATGACTTGAAAGAAGAATACAGCTTTATCAAAATCAAATTCTTGCCCCCCAATACTACTCCCATACTCCAGCCCATGGACCAACAGGTCATTTCAAACTTCAAAAAACTCTATACCAAGGCCCTTTTCAGAAAGTGTTTTGAAGTGACCAGTGACACGAAGTTGACCCTAAAGGAATTCTGGAAGGAACACTTCAGCATCCTCAACTCTGTTAACATGATTGACCAAGCTTGGCGAGGTGTGACCTATAGGACATTGAACTCTGCCTGGCGTAAGCTGTGGCCATCATGTGTCACAGAGAGGGAGTTTGAAGGTTTCCAACCAGAGGCGGGTCCAAGCACTGCTACCCCTGTAATTTCTGATGACACTGATGTCGTTGAGGAAATTGTTGTCATGGGCAGGAGTTTGGGGCTTGAGGTCGACAAGGATGATATTGATGAGCTTGTAGAAAGCCATTCTACCGAGTTGACTGTGGAGGAATTGTTGCACCTGCAACAACAACAGCAGCAGGATCTGATTGTGGAGCAGGAATCTTCAGAAGAGGATGAGGTAAGGGAGGATGTTCCAAGTTCTCTCATCAATGAAATTTGTTCCAAGTGGGCAGATGTGCAGGCTTTTGCTGAAAAATACCACCCAGAAATTGCAGTAGCAAACCGGGCAGTGCATATGTTTAATGATAGTGTCATGTATCATTTTCGAAGAATACTGCAGAGGAGGAAGAAACAATTAACAATAGACCAGTTTTTCACAAAAGAAAAGAAAGCTGCTACATCAAAGCCTGTTTCTCCTCCAAAGAAGAGACAAAGAAGAGAAGAAACCCCTGAAATAGATCTGCCCACCCTTTCATTGGAGAGAGAAACAACTCCTGAAGGAGAACTACCCCGCCACATCATGGAAGGGGACTCTCCTTCCAAGCAGTAACCTCCCCCTTCCATCCTCTCCACATCCATCCCTGTATGCCATCGAACCGCTGCTCAAAGGTATGTTCACTACAGTACAGAAAATGGTTTAAAATTGTTTTATTTTAGTACAGTAAATGGTTTAAAATTGTTTTATAGGATTTTCTGACCAATTTCATACACATTTAGATAATTATTGTTGTTTAGGTACACGTTTTATTAATATTTTGGGCCTGTTCGAGTGCTTGGGAACGGAATAGAATATATACCATTATTTCTTATGGGGAAAAAAAATTCGGTACTCGAACAAATCGGAGGTCGAACACGGATCTCGAACGGATTATGGTCGAGTACCGAGGTATCACTGTATATATAAATGTTTAAACTAATTAACTCCATCCAAGAGCAAATAGAGTCTACGCGAATGGACTAAAAAGCCTTTGAGACATACAAAATCCTTGTAACTCTTTCTGTTTGCTGTTAAGATTTGGAAAGATCTTCCTGTTTATGCTTTTTCGTGATATAAGAACTACCTTGCTTTAGCAGTTGTATACTTCGTTATAGCATATTCTTCATCTCTTTTTTTTTTTACCTGGGCTAGAAAAGAACACAATGTTCTCCATCCCACCGAGCTTTAGTTTTTACAAAACTAGAGCCTATGTTCAAAGAATTAAATAGTTCAAGACTACTATTATTAGTGTATTACCACCATTATCAGTATTATAATTATCAGGATCATGATCATTATTACAAGCTATGCTTTAACACTCGTCAGGAAAACAGAAAACTACAAGCAGTATGGCCATGAGGAAAAGCAGCTCAGTATGAAAAAAAAGTCAAAAGGAGTAGAGAACAAACTAAAAGATAGATAAAAAAATGACAGCACTAACATTATGAAAAAGACTAAACAGTATACAAATAAAAAAAGTAGTGACTGTTTTGAAAATGAAAATCATCAATGCCAATAAAAATTTATGTGACCTTTTGATAAAAAAAAAGAAAAAAAAAAAAGAAAAAAACTGACAAGAGTGCTTGAGTGTTTCGAACCCTCAAGTAAAAGAGATTTAATACGAGACAGCAGAAAGTCATGATACAGAAAATATGGCTTTATTCAAAACAGGCAAAAATTGATTAAACTTCTGAATCCTTCTCTTTGGGGATCTGATAACCTTTGCTAAGTACTGTACTCGCTTATAACCTTACCATGTGGAAATATAGCCACTGAGTAGTCATTGTCACTTCAGTGACAGTGTAACGTTGAGTAATTTCAATGTTATTAGATGCTTGAGGAAAATGTGTAAGGAATACGACATACTACTGTACTCGGTGTATATGTGTGCAAAGAGCTATAAATGATGAGAATCTAAAATAAAAAACTAACATCCTTTTGGAAGAATCAGAATTCTTTTTATTTTTTATATATTATATATTTCAGTATTACCTCAATCATAATTTCTATCCATCTGTATACCAAGACACTTCGCCCTCTTTTGGGTGCCACAGCTCAACCTTCCCCGTTATCTACTCCAAATGAAGCTTCATATGCTGAATCCCCTACTGCTGCTACCGCAGTGGTCACCAAGGCGACCGGAGGAAGCAGCAGGGCTTATTGGAACTGCGTCACAATTGCTCGTCATTCATTTCTATTTCTAGCACACTCTTTTGCCTCTCTCACATCTAGCCTCCTATCACCTACAGCATTCTTTACTCCATCCATCAACCCAAACCTTGGCCTTCCTCTTGAACTTCTCCCATCAATTCTTTGGATTCATCACCTTCTTCAGCAGACAGTCATTTCCCATTCTCTCTACATGGCCAAACCACCTAAACACATTCATAGCCATTCTAGCTGCTAATTAATTTCTTACATCTGTTCTCACCCTTACTGCTTCCTACCTAACCCTAGCTAATTGATACACCAGCCATACTCCTCAGGCACTTCATCTCGAAAACACTCACTTTCTATCTCTCCATCAGTTTAAGATTGATAAAAGCATTGCCTACATGTATTTTTTCTAAATTTTATTCAAAATAGTCCTTACTGAACTTGCAGCTTTTTCATACATTGAAAAGAAACTTGTAACCAAGTATCTTAGATTTGAAACTGATAAACCGAATCCTGTCAGTATTTAATCAACATCAATTTAGTCAGTTTTTAAGGGGGGGGGGGGGTTAGATGTTATAAGAGTTCTCTCCACCCTCCAGTACCCAGCAAAATTTCTGCCTGATTATCATCATATTTATACTGATATCAAACAGTTTACCTGGCAAACTGAGATCACATTTTCATCTCTCACCGAGCTGCCCCAAAGGGTTTGTTCCCACATTATCTTTAATATATTGCACAGCTTATATATGTAATAATTGGATAAACTGAAAGTATTAAAAATTCTGACAAAACTACCTGAGAGTTTCTAATACTTAACATGTTTCAGTTTGTAAACTGGACTACTGTATTACAAAAACTGTATGATTGAGAGCATTAGTCTGCACTGTAACAAAAATAAAAAGGCAATGACATTTCTTCAGCAAGACTAAAGACGTGTTCTAATGGGTAGAATTTGAAAAACAAATTCAACGCTGTATTCTATCATCTATATAAGTTCCACTAGGAGGAGTGTTGAAATTAGACAGATGAGCAATTCTAGATTAGGATAATCCTTAAAAAGATAAAAGCTCAAGAGTCAGTCAGAATAATAAGTAATGACCAGTATAAAAAAATTTAAATGGAAGAAACAGGACTACAAGAATGGGGAAATGTTGAAAGGGCTTATTGAGAAAGTCTTTTAAAGATTTTTGGTGGTCAATCTATCCACAAAATTTTTTTTTAATTCCTTCATTCTACTTTGAGTATTTTTCTCCCGGCTGATCTTCAGCTGCTGACTCGTCTTAATTTGTTGGATAGAAACTGGAGGTCTACCTAATTCCTTATTCCTGATATGGATATTAACCCTTTTAACCCCAGGCTATTTGGAAATTTACAACCTTTAACCCCCAGGGGTTATTTTTTTTCAAGCACATTTTGCAGTATATTTTTTTTAAATTGCTCTAACAGCCTTAATTTTCATCATAGAGAGGTTAGGTTGGTCTCATTCTCTTGGAAAATGCCTGAAGTTTCTAAAAAAATTATCTATATGCAAAAAAAAAAAAAAAATTAAATAGCAGTTTTTTGCAAGGATGTACAGGTACGTCCTTGGGGGTAAAAGGATGAGTTTTGTCAAACGTACCAGTACGTCCTTTGGGGGTAAAAGGGTTAATCTCTGGCACTGTCATTCAGTTAGTTCTTTATACATGTTGTATAAGATTTTTCATAATTCTGACCATCCTATGCATTCAGATCATCCCAGATTGTACCATTCTGTACATAGTACTAAATATGCTTAACAATACACAGTATTCCAGAAGTTTTCAATCCAGCTATGATTAGATTGTGGAATGATTTTGCTAATTTCTGGGAGGAACATAGAGAGTAGAGGTCCCCTTTTTTGTTTTTGTTTCATTTGTTGATGTCGGCTACCCCCAAAATTGGGGGAAGTGCCTTGGTATATGTATGTATGTACTTATATATAATTTCATATTCCCTTTCTTCTCTGGGCTACTTTCCTTGCTGGTGCCCTTGGGCTTGTAGCATTCTGCTTTTCCAAAAAGGGTTGTAGCTAGGCTCTTTAAAATAATAACAACAACAACAATAATAATAATAATAATAATAATAATAATAATAATAATACAAAATATGAAGAGAGCAGTGAAACAAATAAAAGGGAATGAATAATAATATGAAAAGTACCTTACAGTTGTAACAAAGTTAGATTCTGAAATAAGGCTACGCCAAGCTGGAATAATGCTAGGCTATGCTGGAATAAAGCAAAGCTATGCTGGAATAAGGCTAAGTTAAGCCAGAATAAGGCTAGGTTAAGCTGGATTAAGGCTGGGCTAAACTATAAATAAAATTAGCATCCCAGCCGAGATCATTAGAAAATTCATTTGGCACTCCCTTCTTTTGTTCTTGAAAGCCAAGTTGTATAGCAAAGCTGAAATTTCTATTTACTTTAGATATAAAAGAAGCGGAGAACAAATTATTTACAAAAAAGTTCATCAGTTTCAAATCATGTTATCATTAACAGCTACAGGATACTACCATGAGAAAAATAATCACTTCAATAATGTAAACTTAATCAAGTATAGAATCATTATTGCAAATACATACATACAAGGAAAAATAGAATCGACACACAACAAATTACAATACACGTACCATAAATTTCCCACTGAATTTAAATGAATGATAAAAGTATCCAAAACTACAAAAATTTTCAGCAAATCAAAATAGGTATCTCATCAATCCCAGATAAACATCACTCATCCTCTTCACCTGAATCACTGAAAATTAATTACTTTTTAATCAATACCACAGCAATCAAACACTGAAAATTATCCCTTTGGCGATGAAAGTCTGTGAATAGCAAGTACAATAAAGTACAGTCACTGCATTTACTCATTTACTGTTATGATTATGAAAATATTAATATCATGACAGATAGAACAGGAAAAGACTGGGTGTCTAAAGAACGATCACGTCTATTAAAATTGCTTCTTTATCAAGTCCCAACTCGGAAGACATCTCATGACTACGCTTCTTATTAAGTCTGTTTACTCATTTCCAAACACTCACAAGTGGGTTTGACCATTAGAGTGTCCTGGAGTGTAATATTCATCTAGCATGTATACAAAGGTGCTATACATTTATAAAATTAGAGTAAAGTGTTCTCACCAAATGCATTTCTGCTGTGCTCTGTAATAAATGATTTGTATAAATTGTTAATCAGAGTGAGGAAACCTATGCCTCTTTTTACTAAATACTATACTGGTACTAAGAACAAAAGCTAAATCTTGTACTGCATTGTTAACATGACACATGACCACAAAGCTGTAAACTACAGTATGCTGTATAACCTAGAAAAAAAAAAAGTCTACTGAAGATGCTACAGCATCTATGAAAATAGCAACGATAAAACCAAGAAATCTACACATACCCAAATCCATTGCAACTACAGTTACATTTTCTACATTGAGATCAAGCTCCTGCAGAGCCTCATAGTAAGGAAGTGCAGCCGAACTACGAGCCACAGGTACAAACACAGCAGTCAGGGTGAGCCGCTGCTGTAGCTGCTGTCGCTGATGTTTGTGGTGAGGCTCAGTGAGCTTGTAGGGCTGAGGATTGTCAGGGTCAGCTACCTGTAACCATCAGTACAGCTACAATGTGCTTTAAATCAAGGGAATGGGAGTGATGGTGCCACTACTGTGCTACAGTACAAATCTACATCATAATCGTAATTTTCCTTTCAAGGTTTAAAGGTTTAAAGGCTACTCATGAATGGCAGGGGCAAGGGACAGTGACATTACCCTATCCAGCAGGACAATGCCCTAGAGACTGACCATATATACATATGATCAGTGCCCAAGCCCCTCTCCACCCAAGCTAGGATCAAGGAGGGCCAGGCAATGGCTGCTGATGACTCAGCAGATGGACCTATAGGCTCCCCCAAACCCCCCATCCTTAGCTCACAAGGATGGTAAGGTTGCAGTGACCAAAGAAACTAATGAGTTTGAGCGGGACTCGAACCCCAGTCTGGCGTTCACCAGTCAGGGACGTTACCATATCGGCCACCACAACCCTTAATAACAATAATAAAAATAATACTTTCATTGTACTATTAGATTAAACACGTCTACACTCGAGAGACTAACAGCTATTTATTTTATACAAAGGCATTCCATACTAGGGAATTTGCATAATATTTATAACGAGAATAATAGGACACAAAATTGTAGTGAACCAAAAAAAAAATTAGGTTGAAGTTTTAGAAAATTACAATTTATATATAGAAATCATATGAAAGGTTTTAATCAAAGTTCAAACATCTACAAGGCAACTAAATCTTTCATGTAAATTACAAAACTTGTGACAGCTAAATTCATCTTGACAGTGATTCAAGTTCCTTATTTTAGCACTTCTTAAATGAAGGTTTCTAAAAAATAATGTGCACATAATGTCTTAAAAACAGAGAAAGAATCAAATGTATCGCCAATATATGTGTACATGCAGGTAATTTATTTAGAAAAAAGCATGCACATAAATACAACATGCATCCGTGACTTGTCTGTGTGCAATGTAACCCTCAAAACAGTATGAATCTTTCAACCCACAAAACTATAAGGTTCAAATCAACTCCAAAAAAGGCATACACTATACATACAAAAACAGAATTAAATCTCCAATAAAATCTATAATTCTCTGTTATTTAAACATTATGAAAGTGATCTAAAGTAGCTTATTCAGTTTATCTTATCATTGAAAAATCTACAATGCTCAAGTAAATAACGATCAATTACACTTTTTCACCTGATTCAGGTCAAAATAATTCATATTCTTAAACTAAGAATGGCTGTAGCTACACAATCAATAAATATGATAACAAACAGTTCTTGTCCTTGTATATTTATGCATAACATTATCATCATTTATACCTGTCCCCATAATCATTGACAATGATCCATCATTTTGTACTAGGGATAGTTTATGGTTTAAGATTCGAGGGATCAAAACCTTGTTCCGGCTAGAAAACATAAGTCATGATGATAAATTTAATTCTCTAACTGTATAAAAAAAAGAAAGAAAACAATTCATGTTCTGAATATCTAAAGCATGACGTTTTTCTTGAGGTTGGCTACCAATAAAATTTCTATATCATAAAGCAGAGACATGATCTACTTGTCGGGCAAAAATATATTTGATTTACTGTGCACTTCTGCATAAAAACTACATTGCCATGGTATTGCAGGAAAGTAAAATATGTACTTTATATGGATGATGTCTACAGTCAATAGCAAGGCCTTGCTATACACTAACATTACAAGGGAATCTTCAAACAGGTTAGTAACTTTCCCTCGTATACATATGCTAGATCATACCTTCGGATTTAGAAAGGCAGCATCGACAAGATAGTGCAACACTGTATACACTGCTCTGTGCTGCAGACAAGCTTCAGGAACCTTCTGGCATCCTATTCTACCGTTACATCCTCCTTCGACTTCTAGGTTTAGCTGGCGGGCACATTTCCGCAACAGGTGCTGGACGTCTTGAACATCTCTTTCCTGGAATAAAGTTATTATTATTATTATTATTATTATTATTATTATTATTATTATTATTATCATCATTAATATTATTATTACTATTAATATCAGGCTGGGAGGAACCTAGAGAGTAGAGGTCCCCTTTTTTGTTTTTGTTTCATTTGTTGATGTCGGCTAACCCCCAAAAATTGGGGGAAGTGCCTTGGTATATGTACTGTATGTATGTAATACTAGCTAAGCTACGCCCATGGTTGGAAAAACAGGATGCTATAAGCCCAAGGACTGCAACAGGGAAAAATAGCCCGGTGAGGAAAGGAAATAAGGAAATAATTAAAACTAAAAGAAGTAATGAATCCTTAAGGAAAATAGATTCTCACTAATGAATAGGATTACATGGACTGCATACTTTTTATTGTTAATGCTAAAAACTATATGATGACCACTCTATACAAAAGATATATTTAATAAATCCTAATGGCACAAAATACTACAGCTTTAAACCATGTTGTATTACCTTATCACTGTTCAGCATGCATAAATTTAAGAGAGATTTCATTATCATCATATGTCCAACTCAAAAGTAAAGTCCTTGTGGTAGAACAGTCATGAAGATAGATAGCTCTTCATCACCTTCCCTCAGACCTTTGAGATACCCTCCTGACTGGACGCACCAATGAAATACTGTGATCAATACATAACTCACTGTTATATGGTGACATGACGTTTTGTTGGTGAGGAAAGCAACATAATTAGGCAGAGACCACGAAGGGCAGCAACGACCGGGTGTAGAAAGCTCGCATATTGGAAGAAATTCGGCAGGAGAGCGCAAGATGTCATCTAACTGACAGATTTCCTTGAGGTGTTTCAGAGAGAGCAAGGAATCTTTCGGTACTTTGCTTTTGAGGATCATGTGACCATAATCAGGCGCTGAAAATAAATATAACATCACAAATTTTAAGTAATTTGTATTTTTCCTAACATACTTACCGAGAAACATTTTCTTAGGAGTCACTGGTGGCTCCTCTCTAACGACCAGAGTTTTGTGTAGTTTACCCTACTACCATTCTCTAAGTGACCTGGTAGCGGAAGAGAACGTGACCTGGGGCAATGACCGAGGTCGGCCATGAGGCTACGCTCTCGAACTAGGCAGTATGTTTTCTGGTCGCTTAGAGAGGAGCCACCAGTAACTCCTAAGAAAGTGTTTCGAGGTAAGTTGGAACAAATCAGAATTTCCCTGACAAAAAGTCAATTCCCTTACCCGATTAAACTACAGGTCATATTTAGAGAAATATTAATTCTATAAAGGATTTAACAATGACCAGGTGGTTATAAATGGAAACTAAAATGCAAATTCAACAACTCAATTCTTTTTCTTTTACAGTAGTTTATTTTTCTAATTCCTTTGTTCCTTAACTATTTTGCAAGACAATGGGTTTTACTTGAACATTACTTTGATAAAAAAAAAATAATCTAAGCATTAATTCTAATAGCCACTGCAAAAAAACAATATTCTAGGTATTTATTGAACACGTAAGCTTATCACTATTTCATTTGAATAAAATGGTACAATATGTAAAAAATTGTTATAGATTGATCCAAATTCTGACAGAAATATATGTTATGCATCAGTTTTTAATGTAAAGTAAATAGAACTGACAGAAACTACATTAATCAAATATATTCTCATGAAAGCTTCTTTGGCAATCAACCCTCTATCTCCAGCCATACCGACAGGACCGCAGAAAAAGCCATCTTCTCCGATGTGTTCATGGTGGTCGTGGTTATGTTCAAATTCGTGATAGTGTCCAGTATGTTCGTCAATGAATTCATCATCCCCGTCATCGGGGCGACCGTTGTCATGGTGTCGAGCGCTATCCCCAATGATCTCTCTTAAGGTGAAAATGGGAGTTTCAAAGTCATCTTGTTCATTGGTGTTGTTACCCTGCCCAGTTGTGCAGTTGTCGAATACTTCAACGGCACCTTTTGGTGTCATCTCAATACAAGCCTGTAACAGTCAAGTGCACGTGAATTTTGTACTTTACAGTGTAAGTACAGTACAATGCCATTAAAAAAACCGTATTAAAGACACAGGAAAAAAAATAATGACGATAACCACCAATGATGTTCATATATCAGATGGATTCCCTAAATCCAATGCTTCATTTCTCACATTTCCCTTAATTTAAACAAATTCTCAAAATTAATTTTCATTCAGTTTCATTCTTCTTGATTTCCTGCCATTATAATATTAGAAAGTGAAAAATGTATACACTGCATAACCTATCAAATATGTTATCTAAACAGTTAAATTACAGAGCAGACTAGTACAATAAAGCCATTTAAATATAGACTCACTTTGTGCCTATGAACTGGAGGATCTTCATCCTCGTCGTCATCATCGTTGCCATTGTTCTGGTTGTACGAAAATCGGGTCTTGAAGCTGGGGTCGCTCGCCGGGTTAACGCTGAGCGGTCCATTGTTGCGCGTCGCTTCTAACAAATTCTCCCAAGCAGTAAACCTTTGGCTGATCACAGTACCTCTGGACTCAAAGCCCTATTGCAAAAGGAAAAAATTATCAAATATATGAATAAATACTTTAAAAGAAATAGAAAAAAATAGTATAATGATAATAATGATCTGTAAGTGATTAAGTAGGATGACTGACATCTTTTTAATTGATTCTTAAGCTTTGGTTTTGCAATTTTTGAGGCGTTTTAAGAATTTTAAGGACTCATTTCTCCTGTTTGTATTTCTATCTTCAATAAGCTATTTAGCTGTTTCATTGAAAACCCTAATAAAAAAGTCATTTACTATCTAAACTGTTCAAGACAGCTAATAAAATAACAAAGTATCAAAGTCACGTAACACTGAGCATAAAAAGAACAGTATTTCATTTCAATGGAAAAAAAAAATTATATACAGTACTGTACAGTACAGTTTTATAAGCTCTGTGACTATTTGTGAAGTAATATCATAAAATCATATTAACGGTATTTTCAATTTAAAACTGATTTTGATTTTTAAAATAAAAAAGAAACCTCTTACCCAAAATCACACACATCCATCCATCCATCCATATACCAAAGGCACTTCCCCCAATTTTGGGGGGTAGCCGACATCAACAAAGAAACAAAACAAAAACAAAAAAGGGGACCTCTACTCTCTACGTTCCTCCAGCCTAACCAGGGACTCAGCCGAGTTCAGCTGGTACTGCTAGGGTGCCACAGCCCAACCTCCCACAGGTACTTAAATCATTAATATTCAAATATAAATAAAAACAAATAAAGGAGTTTTCATGAAGGGAAAACTTATTATTGGGGAGGTACTATGTAGTCTCCAAGGACTTTCCTGTGAAAAGCTAGAACAAGGAATTCAATACGACTTCTCGTCGTCGAAGCTATGAACACAGAGTATCCTTGTGTGATTAAAATCACTTCAAGAATATTATTAAGTACTTGTATTCAGGATTTTCTTCCTTATGTGCATTAATTATCAAATATAAGCATGCTTGGTTAGCACTGACATTTGAGTAATTGTGTTTGTTTCTTACCCTCCAAATGTTAGTTTGTTGTTTCCCATAATATCATACTAGCTTATTGTGTTTCCCATATGTTAGTTTGTTGTGTTTCCCATATCATGTTAGCTTGTTGTGTTCCCGTTAATATCATGTTAGTTTGTTGTTTCCCATAATATCATAAGTACATTTACTGTCCTGACCTTTTGTCTCTTAGCAAAGTAAAATGGTGGTTGTTGATTGGCCAGCCATTCATCCACAACTTTTCATAATCAATGAGTTCCAATTATTACATTCAGTTATGAAAAATGAATTAAGGTTAAACTTCAGGAATCTACACCTCTGCTAGGGTAGTATAACCTCATTGAAGGCTGTCTAGTTGGGTTAAGGGTGAATATTATTACAGTACTTCTAATCATACTACGGTCAGTTTCTGGCTTAACATTAGCTGAATCCCTACCTAGTGCTCATTAGCCTATCAGTTATTACCTTAGTAAGGTTAGTATTGAGGCAGGATTAATCTACTTATTCCGCCGTATCACAGCGGTTCTTTAAAATATCACAAATTTTAAGTAATTTGTATTTTTCCTAACAGTACTTACCTCGAACTACTTTTTTAGGAGTACCTGGGATCTCCTCCCATCTGACCAGAGTTTTGTGTAGTTTACCCTACTTCCGTTTTCTGTGAGGGCTAACCTCAGGCGGATTGATACATGCCCTGAGGCTAAGCCCGGGTCAGGGAGCGTGCTAGCTTGGGTCTCGACCCTCAGTAAGTTCTCTGGTCGCGTCGCGATATCATACGCCGTATCACAGGGGTTCTTTAAAACCTATTTTTTTAGACAGTATTCCCCCACACAATTGTATAGGGATACTTAATATTCTAGGGGGGAGATGTTTCCATCTACCTACAATTGAGTGTACGATCAGTCAGTCAACTGTTCTTACAAGTTGTTATCTTTTCCCATTCATCAAGATGGGTATTAGAGGGAGAGTAGAGAGATTGACAAAATCACATGTTATGTAAATCTCTTCCTATTTTAAGACTAGGTAGGCTCACTCTAGTAGTTGTTCCCATAACCTATAGCTTAGTAAACCATGAGGTTATATATACTGGGTCTACGATGAACAGTTGTCTGTCTTACTGAAGTGAATATCTTAGATAAGTGGGTATTTCAGTTGTGAGCTTATCTCTTAGGGTTGGTGGTTGTTATAGGAAAGGGTTGAGGGATTTCCTAATCCCTTTTGAAACGAGTTCATTAGGAGGATTTTTCATTTAAAACATTTCTATTATAGACGAGTGTTGTCATTAAACCAAGATGCATCCGAGGTGGATGTGATAACCTGGCCAACCCAAAATGGGGTCATGAGTGTTGTTGAGTGCATTGTCATTGTTCTACTGATTGGAGAAGGGCTGGGGACCCTGAAAATTGTTCCATTTCTTTGGAGGGGATCAATTCCACTAGGAATTTAGAGCCTGAGGCAGAACACCTAGGAACCAACTCTACAGATTTTCCTCCTTTCTATGTGGGTGAATGGATTCCCTAATATTGCAGGGCCTGCTGAGTATTTACCCAGCAAGGCTCTCAGAGATCTCATTAGCCTTGATATACCAATTGCAGCAGTTAAGGGTTTTGGAAATAGGGTCCTAGTGGACCAGGCCCCTATCCATGTTGTTGACTTCAGATCAGAGGATGACCTAGGCTCTGCATAGGAGGCGACCCTGCTACTGAGATCCTCAGAGGAGCCCTTGGGTTGCTCGAAGAAGTATCCCTGTGGGGACATCTCGACGAACACTTAGCTTTCTAGGTTAGATCCGGGTCAGGGTCCCACAAAGCAGGTTAGCGCTCCACCTGGTTATCGTACGCTCATGTTCCCTGTGAACGCCTCAATGATAACTAGAATAGTGGAGGCATCAATCCGCTCCTTCTATGGTCAGCCCAATCAAGATGGGGCCTGTTCAGGTACTGTTGAGCTACCTTCTGCCTCCCTCCCACTCCATCCTGAAAATTCGGCTGGGGCGGGGCCTTTAGGTTGACAGATCCTCGACCTGCCTCTTCTCAAGAAACACATCAGATGCGATCCATTCAAAATGATGACGATCCGGCATGTTCGTCAATTACTACACCGAGGAGCTTAGACTTGTACTATAGATCTAAAAGATGCCTATTGGCACATCCCTATCACCTATCACTTCTGACCTAATTTAAAGTTTTGGCTCGGGAGAGGGTTGTACAGGTTCAAAGCAATGTCATTTGGCCTCAACACCACCCCAAGAGTGTTTACAAAGCTACTAAATATAAAATCAAACTCATGAGGTTGCAAGGAGTTCAAATCATAGATTATTTACACAATTGACTGATTTTGGGTAGACATAAAACAACTATGCCTCAAATACACATATAAGATTTTACATGTTCTTCAGGATCTTGAGTTTTTTATTACCTTTGCAAAGTCAAGACTAATTCAAGGGAGGATATTGATAAAGTAATTTTGTCCAAGATAATGTTTTTTGAGGTGCAATATTTAGGTACATAATAGCTCAACACACAAATATCCTGCAAAATATTTGACAAGAGCAGTACATTGACCACTCGTTTATCGCGATAGATAGGTCTCAAGACTGGGCGCGATACTGTACTTAAATTTCGGTGTAGTACAAACACCACATTTATTTAATTATTTAACGTTTATTTGGACTTTTTTAAAACCCTCATTGTACTGTCAACAACCCACTATTTACTCTATCAATATCAGGTACAAATGTTAACAACATGAAATTGGTAAGTTAGTTTACAGTACCATATTATAATTATTATTATCACCTGCCAAGCCACAACCCCAGCTGGAAAAGCAGGATGCTACAAGTCCAGGGGGCCCAACAGACAAAATAACAAGGGCTAAATAACAGTAATAAGCTATTGGCAAGTAGAGAGGTTACTGTAATGTATAGCAAAGTACACGTAGCTATAAATGACATGATCGGCAAGCGTTGAATATGAAAAAAATACTGTCGCCTATACATACAGTAATAATATGAAATACAATATCATGTTACTGTACTGTATTACATGGGCATCGGTCAAAGCACCAATCACAGGCCCCATTACAAAAGAGGAAGCAATGATTCATCATCTACCTCCAATGCACCAATCACAGCCAGTCTTACAGCGCACTTAGTCACCAAGATGGTACACTTTGTGTTTTTCTAACAACGGGACAGGCTGTACTGTATGGACATAGCATCCCAGATGGTTTTTTTTTCTTTTTTTTATGAGAGTTAAAAGTTCCAGTTTAGGTTTTTTTTTGCCATTTTACACTAACCCAAGACAGTGGAAGATCATGGTACAGTGGCTATGGCACTACCCAAGACTAGAGAGTAATGGTTTGATTTTGGAGTGTCCTTCTCCTAGAAAAGCTGCTTATCATAGCTTAAGAGTCTCTTCTACCCTTACCAAGAGGAAAGTAGCCACTAAACAAATAGAGTGCAGTAGTGAACCCCTTGGGTGAAGAAGAATTGTTTGGTAATTTCAGTGTTGTCAGATGTATGAGGATAGAGGAGAATCTGTATAGAATAGGCTAAACTATTCGGTGTATGTGTAGGCAAAAAGAAAGTGAACAGTAACCAGAGAGAAGGATCCAATCTAGTACTGTCTAGGCAGTCAATGGACCCCATAACTCTCTCGCAGTAGCATACCAATGGTTGGTTGGTGCCCTAACCAACCTACTGTACTACCTACAATGGAACAAATTAAAAGGTAAAGGCATAGATTAATGAGAAATAGTGCATAAACTGCCCACAGTGTGATACTGTACATGGCCAGCTGCGAATGGTAATACCTACAAGGGCTAATGTAAACAGATCAAGCTCCTAAAATAAACCAGGAAGCAACACATATGTATATTTCAGAGCATCATTACAGAAGGGTAGACAATAATCCTTACCAAGGCCGGGTCTGTGAAAGCAGGCAAAGGTCGAGCAGTGAGAGACAAGACGAGGCAGGTGGCGACGACGACGACAACGCTGCTCAGCACCGCATAAGGGTGGTGACACAGCAGTCGCGCATACCTGAAAATATTAATGGGTAGAAATTATTCTAAATGGATTGAGCAAATAGGATAATTTGAAAGCAATTCTTAGTCTATCCTTTCTTGGTCTGGCAGTAACCAATTACCCTTTTACCCCCAAGCTATTTGGAACTTTCCAACCCTTAACCCCCAGGCATTTTTTCCCCAGCATATTTTGCAGTATATTTTTTTTTTAAATTGCTCTAACAGCCTTGATTTTTGTCATAGAAAGGTCAGGTTGGTCTCATTCTTTTGGAAAATGCCTGAAGTGTCTCATAAAATTATCAAAAATATGCAAAAAAATGTAAATAGCAGTTTTTTGCAAGGACGTACCGGTACGTCCATGGGGGTAAAGGGATGAGTTTTGTGAAACGTACCAGTAAGTCCATTGGGGTTAAAGGGTTAATGGCTTTTCAACATCCACAACATTTAACAACTTAAGCTACAAAATTCATCTTTTTCTAAGGGCAATAACATAATTTGAAACCAACAATGATTCTTGACAGTACTGTATGAACCTATCCACTCTATCCAGTGGCTTTAAGCCACATTGACTCCCTCCTCTTCAGTTAGCTTTAACATAGCAGGGTCATCATCAACACGCTAAAAACTATCTTTTTATCCAAGCGTGAGTCAGGCATATGAGGGAGACGTACTTCTATCCACATCAAATGCAAGGTGGGTAACCACTCAGGACCAGAATGTAATCTTATTGTCAGTTTAATAACATTATAATTTTCTATTTACTCTTTCAAAGCCCTCAATCTTTCATCCAAGTAATGCTAGTTATTCATATATACAAGAGGAACTTGAGCTCGGCCCTTAGCACTTGGCCATGAGATATTCCCTTCACCACTGGAAAAACATGATTTTGGGGACCACTACTCATATCCATACACCTCAGTATATTGTACCCAGTCAACTACGAAGATATTACTTAAAACAAACCCTAATTAAGGAAAAACTTAGAACAAACAAATACAAAATATACTAGCAATAGAAAATTTGGCTAACTACATAACACCAAAATGATAATAAAAAAGTTTTAAACTACTATAACAGCTATAAAATGAAAGACCAAAAATCAAAATCCAATATACAGGTAGAAAAGTCATCCAAAATCAAAAGAGTATTATAAACGTGACCCTTCAAAGTGGTATATTTCAAACTTGGGTTGACTAACCAGATCATGTTGGTAGGATATGGGGACGACTCCTGGACGCTTGCATGATGCACCACAATCCCTCCTCCTCCTTCTCCTCCTTCGACTTCTTTTTTTTCACCTATGCTTCACGGTCAAGGGTCAACGGGGATAAAGTCAGATGCCCACTACCTCCGGTCAGATCTGTGAATGAGAAATGGTCAATTTAGGGTTGAGTAATTAATTGAGGGACCTTCTTTGAAAAGCGGAGTTGATCTGATTTCATTATAAATTAATATCAATAATAACAATAATAATATTTTGGTAGTAGACCCTCTTTCAAAATAGTTTTATTAAAAGTAATTACTGCCTCAGTGGCTTTAATCTTGTAATGAGCTTTAAACTCAGCATTACAACATTACTTAAACTTTTGAACTTCATAGAGAAGAAAGCAGTAATAAATAATGATAATAATAATTACAGTAAAATTATGATACAAACATTTACTTAAAAGGCAAGACAAAATGCCATCTATTATTATTATTAGTTTCCTGATCGCTGATTGGTTGGACAAGATAATTCTAACCAATCAGATAGCAGGAAACTTTTCCCGAGCTAAAAGGGCACCGCTGCCAGTCGGTGCAAATGCGCCTTATTAAAAGAAATTGACTATAGCTAAGCTATTTCCATATCTTTAAATCTGACTAAGATATGTTTGTTTAGGACGTGACATTCCTTCTGACATTACTCTTGCAATCTGTGCAAAATGCAAGATAAAAAGTGACCTGACCTTCTCCCACACTACTGGAGGAGGCCGCTGTGCAACGACATTCAGCCTGAATGCATTTTACGAGGAGGTTGCAAGAAATGCACATGCAACATAATACTCTCTCTCTCTCTCTCTCTCTCTCTCTCTCTCTCTCTCTCTCTCTCTCTCTCTCTCTCTCTTTCAAAACTATACTGTTCGTTTTTATGAAATTGGCACAAATGATGAAAAGGTGAATCTAATGTCAACCAACATAATATATACTTACTTTCTCTCTCTCTCTCTCTCTCTCTCTCCATACATAAGATGAAGAGTACAGATCTCTCTCCCTCTCTCCATACATAAGATGAAGAGTATAGATATTGTAGAGGTCTCTCTCTCTCTCTCTCTCATAGTGTATACGTAAGATGAAGAGTACAGATATCTTAAATCTCTCTCTCTCTCTCTCTCTCTCTCTCTCTCTCTCCATACATAAGATGAAGAGTATAGATATCGTAAAGGTCTCTCTCTCTCTCTCTCTCTCTCTCTCTCTCTCTCTCTCTCTCTCTCTCTCAACCATCCTTGTAGCTAAGGATAGGAGGTTTGGGGCAACCTATAAATCTACCTGCTGAACCATCAACAGCCATTGCCTGGCCTTCCCTGGTCCTAGCTTGGGTGGATAGGGGGGCTTAGGTGCTGATCATATGTATATATGTCTTACTTATAACTGTAATCGAACAGTTTAACATGTTTCTTCAAAAAGGTCCATAAAAAAAGGAAATATAAATAAATCACTATATTGCCCTCTTCAAGGTGTAGGCCTGAAGTAAAAACCTTGAAGAGGGCCTCGTGTATTGGTCGAAATATAGTGATTTATTTATATTTCCTTTGTTACTTTTATGGGTCTTTTTGAAGAAGCATATGTATGTATGGTCAGTCTCTAGGCATTGTCTTACTAAGGTATTGTCTCTGTCCCTTGCCTGTGCCATTCACGAGCGACCTTTGAACCTTAAGGTCGGGTAGGGTACGAGGTAGTTGGTCAACTAAAGTGGGTCAACGCCATAACGGACTAGCAGCTGCACTCCACGAAGTGTGTGTGTGTGTGTGTGTGCGCGCGCGAGCTCTTCATGCACCTGAGAGGAAAAGGCAAGAGTCAATTATAATAAAGTCTTATACATAAACCATTTGTTTCCTCGTGTATGGCAATCATCACATATAAATTCTAATCTATTACCTTTCCTCTTACTCTCTCTTTATACACCATTACTCTTTTTCTCCTAACCACCCGCCGGCGCTCTCTCTCTCTCTCCCTCTCTCTCTCTCCTCTCTCTCTCTCTCTCTCTCTCTCTCCCTCTCTCTCTCTCTCCTTCCTTCTTCGCCCAACGGAAGAAAGTTCAGAGGTCACGATACAAATTCACATTAGGTACTGGTGTCCGATTCCTCATCGCTGAGAGAGAGAGAGAGAGAGAGAGAGAGAGAGAGAGAGAGAGAGAGAGAGTGTGTGTGTTATCATCCTCACTATGACAACCCGGTGTTCAGGTTTCAAACTAACCACCGGTATTTTGAAATCTGCTTCAGACTACCGGAGAATAACTTGAAACCGGTTTTAGGCTACCGAGAGCGGGATAATTTGAAACCGGTTTTAAGCTAACCCCCTCGTTTCAAACTATCTCCCTCATTTTAGGGCCAGATCTCATAATTTATAAAATATTAATCAAATGCTTTTGATCAAGATCAACACAAAATTACTAGGTTACGTGCATAGGCCTATACATGTACGGTTTCATGTGTAGTTCTATACATGTACGGTTACATGTATAGTCCTATACATGTACGGTTACATATATAGGCCTATACATGTACGGTTACATGTATAGGCCTATACATGAACGGTTCCATGTATAGTCCTATACATGTACGGTTACATGTATAGTCCTGTACATGGACGGTAACATGTATAGTCCTATACATGAACGGTAACATGTATAGTCCTATACATGAACGGTAACATGTATAGTCCTATACATGGACGGTTACATGTATAGTCCTATACATGAACAGTAACATGTATAGTCCTATACATGGACGATTACATGTATAGTCCTATACATGGACGGTTCCATGTAAAGTCCTATACATGTACGGTTCCATGTATAGTCCTATACATGGACAGTTACATGTATATTCCTATACATGGACGGTTACATGTATAGTCCTATACATGAACGGTAACATGTATAGTCCTATACATGTACGGTTTCGTCTACCGGTATAATTTATTGATATGACTTTATCGGTCTACTGTTTTGTTCTTCTTTGTGATTATTACACTAGTTTAAAGGTCACTCATGAATGGCAAGGGCAAGGGATAGCGACTTTACCCTATCAAGCAGGACAATGCCCTAGCGACTAACCATATATACAGAACACATGATCAGCGCCCAGGCCCATCTCCACCCAAGCTAGGACAAAGGAGGGCCAGGCATTGGCTGCTGATGATCATAGTATGTACTGTTCAAAAGATTAAACATATGTACGTTGATATAAATGATAAAATAAACACCATTTATTCTGAGCGATTTTTGTGTTAATTTCTCAAGGCATATTGCTGTGTGAAGAACATGAACAGAATTTATTGGAAATGATTAAAAAAAAACCAATTCCTTAAATGACAGTTTGTAGCTTCTAGCGTGTCATATAATCACTAATATACAATATTTTGTCTAAATTAGGAAAGTCAGCAATAAATGAATGATACATATTTGCGCTGTTCTATAAATCATTTTCTTTTCTGATGAGGGGGTAACTTGAAAACAAAGGGGGGGGGGGAGCTTAAAACCGGTTTCAAACTAACAACCTCGGTAATCTGAAACTGGTTTCAAGTTACCAGGGAGGGGTAGCTTGAAACCTTACTTTGATGGCTGCTTTTCCGGTCACATACAGCAGGGGAACCCCATTCTCTACAGGACCTCCACTGTCGTTTTACCTTGTTCGTTCAGAGTATTTAACATTTCATATCATATATTGTTCATTCACTGTTAAATCGTCTCTGTCAAAAGACTCTTGAAATAAGAAAGTCTTCAGTTTCCTCTTGAAAGCCTCAATGTCTTTAATCATTCGAATGTTTCGTGGGAGCTTATTATATAGTCTCGGGGCCGCATATTTAAAGGCTCTGGGGCCTAAAGTAGACATCAGTAACTATTCTCGTGTCGACACGATTTCTTGGCTGCGCATTGTGTAGCAATTCTTGAAACCTTTACACCATATTGAAAAAGCACACTACTATAAGCCTAATGTTTTCAAAAGGGAACAGCCCCAAACACAGAAAATTTGTGAAAGAACGGGTTAACTATAAGAAGAAAATACCATAACATAATAAAATGCACGACAAAGTAAATTAAACAAGTAAATACATATAGAGTAAGAAATTAGCCACACCAAACAGCCTAAGAGATAAGTATACTGCGACAAGTTTGAACTTTGGAAATCTTAAAGATTCACTCGACAATTTCGTCACAGCCAAAAAGCATCTCTCTCTCATACTGTAGATACATCATAAGATGAAGAGTATAAATATCCTAAAGGTCTCTCTCTCTCTCTCTCTCTCTCTCTCTCTCTCTCTCTCTCTCTCTCTCTCTCTCTCTCTCCTCTCTCTCTCTCTCTCTCTCTCTCTCTCTCTCTCTCATACCGTATCCATAAGATGAAGAGTATATATATCTTAAAGGCCTCTCTCTCTCATACTGTAAACAAAATTAAAATGAAGAGTACATATATCAGAAAGGTCTCTCTCTCTCTCTCTCTCTCTCTCTCTCTCTCTCTCTCTCTCTCATACTGTATACCAATATGAAGAATATAGATATCCTAAAGGTCTCTCTCTCTCTCTCTCTCTCTCTCTCTCTCTCTCTCTCTCATACTGTATACATAAGACGAAGAGTATACTGTAGATATCTTAAAGGTCTCTCTCTCTCTCCTCTCTCTCTCTCTCTCTCTCTCTCTCTCTCTCATACATAAGATGAAGAGTTCAGATATCTTAAAGGTCTCTCTCTCTCTCTCTCTCTCTCCTCTCTCTCTCTCTCTCTCTCTCTCTCCTCAAGAGGAAGATGACTCGATTCAAGTCCTATGACCCCGAAGAGTCTCTTCAAGGCCTCTTTTGATGAGAGGCCGAGACCACATAATCTACCACTACCGAAGTCAAATGAGAACCCTTCAAGACGCCAACACTCCTATTCAGTGGGCCACTCACATACAAATGTATACAAGTATAAATATTTATAATCTATAATAAAAAATGTAATTTACGCAAGAAACATACAAGCACCACACACACACACACACACACACATATATATATATATATATAGTATTAATATATATATATAACTATATATATATATATATCTATATCTATCTATCTATCTATCTATATAGTATATAGTATATATTATTATATATATAATATATATAGTATATAGTATATATATATATATATATATATATATATATACATACCCCATTACGAGAAACACGTAGGAAAAAACATATCAATAATAGCAATATTTTATACATACACACAAATATATGTATGTATATATAATTATTTATATATAGTTTCTTACATATATATGTATATATAATAAATATATATACATATACCTGTATATATATATAGTATATATATTATAATAATATATAATATACTATATATTATATATATACTTGTATTTATATATATATATACCAAATGCTGTCATTTCTACTTCTCTGCTGGAAAAAGGCCTCAGACTCATGTCTGGAGTTTGTCCGATACTCATCAATACGCTGGGGCACTGCGGGATTGGTGATGATGGAAGATTTTCGTCTGATCGCCCACAGCGAACCAACCTAGTGTAGGTGGCCCTGACTAGTACAGCTTTGCTGATCATGACGATACAAAAACCCTTTCACCACGTTAAGGTATTATTACTATTATCATTACTAGCCAAGTTACAACCCTAGTTGGAAAAGCAAGATGCTGTAAGCCCAATGGCTCCAATAGGGAAAAAGAGCCCAGTGAGGAAAGGAAATAAGGAAATAACTGATGAGACACATAATGAGAAAGATAGATAATAGATGAACATTAAGAATAACAGAATGGGTTATGGTGGCCGATGTGGTAACGTCCCTGACTGGTAAACGCCAGACTGGGGTTCGAGTCCCGCGCAAACTCATTAGTTCCTTTGGTCACTGCAACCTCACCATCTTGGTGAGCTAAATATGGGGGATTTTGGGAGCCTATAAGTCTATCTGCCGAGTCATCAACAGCCATTGCCTGGCCTACCTTGGTCCTAGCTTGGGTGGAGGGGGGGGGGGGGGGCCTTGGGCGCTGATCCTATGTATATATAGTCAGTCTCTAGGGCATTGTCCTGCTCGATAGGGCACTGTAACTGTTCCTTGCCTCTGCCATTCATGAGTGGCCTTTAAATCTTTAAATTGGTCCCTAATGATTGCAAAAGAAGCAGGGGAAGGAGGAGTAGACGATGGATTGACGGACTAAGAAAAGTTGCGGGTATAGGACTGGCATAGAAAGACCACAAGCAGACGCAAGTGGGAGGACATGTCTGAGGCTTTTGACCTGCAATGGACTAGTAACGATTATATATATATAACATATATATATATATATATATAGTATATATATATATATATAGTATATATATTTATATATATATATATATATATACTGTATATATATATATTTATATATATACTGTGTATATACTTATATATATATATATTATATATATATATATAGTATATATATATATATATATAGTATATATAATATATATACACACACACAATCACACACACATATATATATATATATATATATATATATATACTATTATATACATATATATATATATATATATATATATATATATATATATATATATATATATATATATATATATATACATACACACATAAGCAGGTGTCCATTTCTGAGTGGACAGATGAATTTGCATATCGCCATGATCAGCAAATCTGTACCAGTGAGGGCCACCCATACTAGGTTGGTTTGCTGTGACTGATCAGAAGACTAAAGTCTTCTACCATCACCAATCTGGAATTGGCCAGCGTGAATAAGGACATGTCTGAGGCCTTTGTCCTGCAGTGGAATAGAAACCGATTGTATTTTTTGTTGTTGTTTTATGAATGTTCAGTAAAGTGTCGTATTTTGAAATTTTGTGGTAGCGCAATCAACCGGCAATGTGAGTGGCCCGTGTCAACTTGCCTCTGTCGAATGTTGCAGGTCAAAGCTACAAGAGAGAGAGAGAGAGAGAGAGAGAGAGGAGAGAGAGGAGAGAGAGAGAGAGAGAGAGAGAGAGAGAGAGAGAGAGAGAGAGAGAGCACCCCCTCTCCCTCTCTCTCTCTATCCCCCTCTCTCTCACCATCAATAAAAACAAACTATCACGACAAATACTTAATTTCGACAACGATAACCTTTGAAGTTGTAACGCCAGTTGGATGCACTAATCTCACTCTCACTCTCTCTCTCTCTCTCTCTCCTCTCTCTCTCTCTCTCTCCTCTCTCTCTGAAGGACCTGGTAACCATCACTGACAACAAAATATTTATTTTGGGCGCAGAAGACCTTTGACGTTGTAACGTCAACTGGATACGCCAATTAACCAATCAATCAATCAATCAATCCATTCTCTCTCTCTCTCTCTCCCTCTCTCCTCTCTCTCTCTCTCTCTCCTCTCTCTCTCTCTCTCTCTCTCTCTATATATATATACTATATAATATATATAATATATATAATATATATAATATGAAAATATATTATTTTACTTTACGGTTTTGTTGTGTATAAAAAATCCATTCTCTCTCTCTGTCTCTCTCTCTCTCTCTCTCCTCTCCTCTCTCTCTCTCTCTCTCTCTCTCTCTCTCTCTCTTTCTCATATATATATGTATATTATATATATATATATATACAGTATATATATATATATAATTTTACCTTTAGGCTTTGTTGGGTAATAATAATAATAATAATAATAATAATAATAATAATAATAATAATAATAATAACAACAACAACAACAACAACAACAACCATCTATACCAGTGTCAATTAAATAGTTGAACAGTCAGCACAACCCTCAAAGAAAGGAATTAAATAACAAAAGAAACAAAATAAAACAGAAAAAAACAAATGAATAACGCGAGAGAGGAGGCGTCGAATACTTGATTGGTTTCCACGAGAGTTGACGGCCTTCCAATAAAAGAAGACGAACCTACCATTAATCTTAATTTGCTCTGGCAAACAAATGATTTGGACAGAGAGAGAGAGAGAGAGAGAGAGAGAGAGAGAGAGAGAGAGAGAGAGAGAGAGAGAGAGAGAGATCTGTGGGAACAGCATCCAAAATCAGACAAATAAAAATTAA
>NC_090742.1:63313933-63316433 GCF_036898095.1 Palaemon carinicauda | reverse complement strand
TATAATAAATAATAATAATAATAATAATAATAATCTGGCCAAGGATTGAAAAGCATTCGGCAATCTTAATTTCATAAACCAAAACAATTCTTTATAAAGCTTCCCATATAATTCCTTCACTTTACTTACAAGTAAAGCAGAAATTAGAAATTAGAAGCTCAGCCCGCTCCTATAGCAGAATAAACTCCAGCTCTTATACAACATAAAAAAAAAAAAAAAAAAAAAAAAAAAAAAAAAAAAACTCCAAACTCAAAACTAAAGAAATCCGTTTCATAAGGTATCACTACCCAAATGACTAAAGAAATAAATAAACTAAAAATAGGAGACAATTAATAAGGAATAAAATTTCTTAAAAGTAGGAAAAGTTTGCTTTTTAGTAAACAAAAGGCTGTATCAACCCAACATAACCCACCTTATTAGGCCCCTTACGAACTTGGATATAACCTAAAATCTTTCGTTCTATTATTATTATTATTATTATTATTATTATTATTATTATTATTATTACTTGCTAAGCTACAACCCTAGTTGGAAAAGCAGGATGCTATAAGCCCAGGGGCCCCAACGGGGAAAATAGCACAGTGAGGAAAGAAAAGTAAGGAAAATAAAATATTCTAAGAACAGCAACAACATTAAATTAATATTTCCTATATAAACTATCAAAACTTTAACAAAACAAGAGAAAGAGAAATAAGATAGAAGAGTGTGCCCGAGTGTACTCTCAAGCAAAGAAAGCAACCGCCACTAAACTATAATTAAAAGAATTAAATATCTAAAGATTTTTACTAAAACTATCACAGCAAGTACACTATAAACTGCAAATAAATATGAGTAAAAATTAAGATGATGTTCAGTGGAAATGCAGAGAGAAAACAAATATGGACGAACCTCTAGGGATTGTTAATGAATATAAGTATTTAGGACAGACTTCCATAAAAAAAATGCTATAGATTTCTATAAAATAAGGAAATCTAATTGTTTGAATCCTATAAAATAATAAGGAAATTTAATTTCATAGATTCTATAAAATAAGGAAATCTAATTGTTTGAGTCCTATATAATAATAAAGAAATTTAATTTTATAGATTCTACAAAATAATAAGGAAATATTTAGTAGACTCCTATACAATAAGGGAATATAATTTTATAGATTCTATAAAATAAGGAAATATAATTTCAAAGATTCTATAAAATAAGGAAATATCATTTTATAGATCTATAAAAAAAGGAAATATTTTATAAATTCCATGAAATAAGGATATATCATTTTATAGGGTCTATAAAATATTAAGCAAATCTAATTTTATAGATTCTATAAAATAAGGAAATATTTTATAGATTCTATAAAATAAGGAAATTTAATTTTATATATTCTATAAAATAAGGAAATATCATTTTCTAGATTCTATAAAATAATAAGGAAATATCATTTAGTAGATCCTATAAAATAAGGGAATATAATTTTATAGATTTTATAAAATAAGGAAACATTTTATAGATTCTATAAAACAATGAAAAATTTTATAAATTCCATGAAATAAGGATATATCATTTCATAGGGTCTATAAAATATTAAGTAAATCTAATTTTATAGATTCTATAAAATAAGGAAATATAATTTTAAAGATTTTATAAAATAAGGAAATATTTTATAATTCTATAAAATAAGGCTATATCATTTTATAGATTCTATAAAATAAGGAAATATCATTTTTATAGATTCTATAAAACTAGGAAATATTTTATAAATTCCACGAAATAAGGAAATATATTTTTCATAGATTTTATAGAATAAGGAAATATCATTTTACAGATTCTATAAAAATAAGAAAATAAAAAATATAAGTAAATATTTTATAGATTCTATAAAATAAGAAAATCAAAATAAGTAAATATTTTATAGATTCTATAAAATAAGGAAATATAATTCTATAGATTCTATAAAATAAGAAAATATCCTTTTTTAATCAAAACAAACTCCCAAGGAACGGTAAAAAACACCCTCTTGATATTATTATTATTATTATTATTATTATTATTATTATTATTATTATTAGCCAAGCTACACCCCCTAGTTGGAAAAGCAAGATGCTATAAGCCCAAGGGCTCCAATAGGAAAAAAATAGCCCAGTGAGGAAAGGAAATAAGGAAATAATTAAATGAGAATAAATTAACAATATATTCATTCTAAAAAACAGTAACAACATCAAAACAGATATGTCCTATATAAACTATTCACAACGTCAAAAAACAGATATGTTATGTATAAACAATAAAAAGACTCATGTCAGCCTGGTCAACATAAAAACATCTTTAAGATATTACTCTCTTCAAGAACCTTAAAGAAAAATAGCCCAGTGAGGAAAGGAAATGAGGAAATAAATAAATGATGAGAATAAATTAATATATCATTCTAAAAACAGTAACAACATCAAAACAGCCATATCCTATATAAACTATTAACGTCAAAAACAGATATGGGCTTATAGCATCTTGATTT
>NC_090742.1:63268933-63303933 GCF_036898095.1 Palaemon carinicauda | reverse complement strand
TGCGGCCACTATTAAGTTCTAGCAGATTGTGAGTGGTTGGTAAGTCCTAATAGGTCGTGTGTAACCGTTATTAAGTTCTAGATTCTAAAACTTAATAACGGTTGCACACGACCTTCTAGAATCTAGAAGGTCGTGTGCAGTCATTATTAAGTCCTAGCAGATTGTGTGAAGTTGTTACTAAGTTCTAGAAGATCATGTGTGGTCGTTGCTAAGTCCTAGCTGAGCGAGTGTTGTTGCTTTTAAGTCCTAGCAGGTCTTGTGTAGACGTTACCAAGCTCTAGCAGGTACTATGCTTTTGGTATTAAGTCTTAGCAGGCCGTGTGTAGTGGTTATTAAGACTTATCAGGTCGTGCACAGTCATTAAGTCTTATCAGATCGCACCCGGTTATTATCAATCCCAGCAGGTCATGTGTAGGGGTTATTAAGTCTTAGCAGGTTGTCTCTAGTTGTTATTATTTCTAGGCCATGTGCAGTGGTTATTAAGTCTTAGCAGGTTGTCTCTAGTTGTTATTATTTCTAGGCCATGTGCAGAGGTTATTAAGTCTTAGCAGGTTGTCTCTAGTTGTTATTATTTCTAGGCCATGTGCAGTGGTTATTAAGTCTTAGCAGGTTGTCTCTAGTTGTTATTATTTCTAGGCCATGTGCAGTGGTTATTAAGTCTTAGCAGGTTGTCTCTAGTTGTTATTATGTCTAGGCCATGTGCAGTGGTTATTAAGTCTTAGCAGGTTGTCTCTAGTTGTTATTATGTCTAGGCCATGTGCAGTGGTTATTAAGTCTTAGCAGGTTGTCTCTAGTTGTTATTATTTCTAGGCCATGTGCAGAGGTTATTAAGTCTTAGCAGGTTGTCTCTAGTTGTTATTATTTCTAGGCCATGTGCAGAGGTTATTAAGTCTTAGCAGGTTGTCTCTAGTTGTTATTATTTCTAGGCCATGTGCAGTGGTTATTAAGTCTTAGCAGGTTGTCTCTAGTTGTTATTATTTCTAGGCCATGTGCAGAGGTTATTAAGTCTTAGCAGGTTGTCTCTAGTTGTTATTATTTCTAGGCCATGTGCAGTGGTTATTAAGTCTTAGCAGGTTGTCTCTAGTTGTTATTATTTCTAGGCCATGTGCAGAGGTTATTAAGTCTTAGCAGGTTGTCTCTAGTTGTTATTATTTCTAGGCCATGTGCAGTGGTTATTAAGTCTTAGCAGGTTGTCTCTAGTTGTTATTATTTCTAGGCCATGTGCAGTGGTTATTAAGTCTTAGCAGGTTGTCTCTAGTTGTTATTATTTCTAGGCCATGTGCAGAGGTTATTAAGTCTTAGCAGGTTGTCTCTAGTTGTTATTATTTCTAGGCCATGTGCAGAGGTTATTAAGTCTTAGCAGGTTGTCTCTAGTTGTTATTATTTCTAGGCCATGTGCAGAGGTTATTAAGTCTTAGCAGGTTGTCTCTAGTTGTTATTATTTCTAGGCCATGTGCAGTGGTTATTAAGTCTTAGCAGGTTGTCTCTAGTTGTTATTATTTCTAGGCCATGTGCAGAGGTTATTAAGTCTTAGCAGGTTGTCTCTAGTTGTTATTATTTCTAGGCCATGTGCAGTGGTTATTAAGTCTTAGCAGGTTGTCTCTAGTTGTTATTATTTCTAGGCCATGTGCAGAGGTTATTAAGTCTTAGCAGGTTGTCTCTAGTTGTTATTATTTCTAGGCCATGTGCAGTGGTTATTAAGTCTTAGCAGGTTGTCTCTAGTTGTTATTATTTCTAGGCCATGTGCAGTGGTTATTAAGTCTTAGCAGGTTGTCTCTAGTTGTTATTATTTCTAGGCCATGTGCAGAGGTTATTAAGTCTTAGCAGGTTGTCTCTAGTTGTTATTATTTCTAGGCCATGTGCAGTGGTTATTAAGTCTTAGCAGGTTGTCTCTAGTTGTTATTATTTCTAGGCCATGTGCAGTGGTTATTAAGTCTTAGCAGGTTGTCTCTAGTTGTTATTATGTCTAGGCCATGTGCAGTGGTTATTAAGTCTTAGCAGGTTGTCTCTAGTTGTTATTATGTCTAGGCCATGTGCAGTGGTTATTAAGTCTTAGCAGGTTGTCTCTAGTTGTTATTATTTCTAGGCCATGTGCAGAGGTTATTAAGTCTTAGCAGGTTGTCTCTAGTTGTTATTATTTCTAGGCCATGTGCAGAGGTTATTAAGTCTTAGCAGGTTGTCTCTAGTTGTTATTATTTCTAGGCCATGTGCAGTGGTTATTAAGTCTTAGCAGGTTGTCTCTAGTTGTTATTATTTCTAGGCCATGTGCAGTGGTTATTAAGTCTTAGCAGGTTGTCTCTAGTTGTTATTATTTCTAGGCCATGTGCAGAGGTTATTAAGTCTTAGCAGGTTGTCTCTAGTTGTTATTATTTCTAGGCCATGTGCAGTGGTTATTAAGTCTTAGCAGGTTGTCTCTAGTTGTTATTATTTCTAGGCCATGTGCAGAGGTTATTAAGTCTTAGCAGGTTGTCTCTAGTTGTTATTATTTCTAGGCCATGTGCAGAGGTTATTAAGTCTTAGCAGGTTGTCTCTAGTTGTTATTATTTCTAGGCCATGTGCAGAGGTTATTAAGTCTTAGCAGGTTGTCTCTAGTTGTTATTATTTCTAGGCCATGTGCAGAGGTTATTAAGTCTTAGCAGGTTGTCTCTAGTTGTTATTATTTCTAGGCCATGTGCAGAGGTTATTAAGTCTTAGCAGGTTGTCTCTAGTTGTTATTATTTCTAGGCCATGTGCAGTGGTTATTAAGTCTTAGCAGGTTGTCTCTAGTTGTTATTATTTCTAGGCCATGTGCAGTGGTTATTAAGTCTTAGCAGGTTGTCTCTAGTTGTTATTATTTCTAGGCCATGTGCAGTGGTTATTAAGTCTTAGCAGGTTGTCTCTAGTTGTTATTATTTCTAGGCCATGTGCAGTGGTTATTAAGTCTTAGCAGGTTGTCTCTAGTTGTTATTATTTCTAGGCCATGTGCAGTGGTTATTAAGTCTTAGCAGGTTGTCTCTAGTTGTTATTATTTCTAGGCCATGTGCAGTGGTTATTAAGTCTTAGCAGGTTGTCTCTAGTTGTTATTATTTCTAGGCCATGTGCAGTGGTTATTAAGTCTTAGCAGGTTGTCTCTAGTTGTTATTATTTCTAGGCCATGTGCAGTGGTTATTAAGTCTTAGCAGGTTGTCTCTAGTTGTTATTATTTCTAGGCCATGTGCAGTGGTTATTAAGTCTTAGCAGGTTGTCTCTAGTTGTTATTATTTCTAGGCCATGTGCAGTGGTTATTAAGTCTTAGCAGGTTGTCTCTAGTTGTTATTATTTCTAGGCCATGTGCAGAGGTTATTAAGTCTTAGCAGGTTGTCTCTAGTTGTTATTATTTCTAGGCCATGTGCAGTGGTTATTAAGTCTTAGCAGGTTGTCTCTAGTTGTTATTATTTCTAGGCCATGTGCAGTGGTTATTAAGTCTTAGCAGGTTGTCTCTAGTTGTTATTATTTCTAGGCCATGTGCAGTGGTTATTAAGTCTTAGCAGGTTGTCTCTAGTTGTTATTATTTCTAGGCCATGTGCAGTGGTTATTAAGTCTTAGCAGGTTGTCTCTAGTTGTTATTATTTCTAGGCCATGTGCAGAGGTTATTAAGTCTTAGCAGGTTGTCTCTAGTTGTTATTATTTCTAGGCCATGTGCAGTGGTTATTAAGTCTTAGCAGGTTGTCTCTAGTTGTTATTATTTCTAGGCCATGTGCAGTGGTTATTAAGTCTTAGCAGGTTGTCTCTAGTTGTTATTATTTCTAGGCCATGTGCAGAGGTTATTAAGTCTTAGCAGGTTGTCTCTAGTTGTTATTATTTCTAGGCCATGTGCAGTGGTTATTAAGTCTTAGCAGGTCATGCCCGGTAGTTATTAATCCTAGTAGGTCATGTGTAGTGGTTATTAAGTCTTGGCAGATCGTGCCCAGTTGTTATTAAGTCATAGCAGTCGTGCCCGGTAGTTATCAAGCCATAGTAGTCGTGCCCGGTTGTTGTTAAGTCATAGTAGTTGTGCCCTGTTGTTATTAAGTCATAGCAGTCGTGCCCGGTAGTTATCAAGCCATAGTAGTCGTGCCCGGTTGTTGTTAAGTCATAGTAGTTGTGCCCTGTTGTTATTAAGTCCTAGTAGTCATGCCCGGTCGTTATTAAGTCCTATTAATCGTGCCCGGTCGTTATTAAGTCCTAGTAGTCGTGCCTGATTGTTATTAAGTCCTAGTAGCCATGCCCGATTGTTATTAAGTCCTAGTAGTCTTGCCCGATTGTTATTAAGTCCTACTAGTCGTGCCCAATTGTTATTAAGTCCTAGTAGTCATGCTCGGTCGTTATTAAGTCCTATTAATCGTGCCCGGTCGTTATTAAGTCCTAACAGTCGATCCCGATCGTTATTAAGTCCTGGTAGTCGTGCCCGGTTGTTATTAGGTCATAGTAGTTGTGCTCTGTCATTATTAAGTCCTAGTAGTCGTGCCCGATTGTTATTAAGTCCTAGTAGCTGTGCCCGGTTGTTACTAAGTCCTAGTAGTTGTGCCCAGTTGTTACTAAGTCATAGTTGTTGTGCTCTGTTGTTATCAAGTCATAGTAGTTGTGCCCTGTCGTTATTAAGTCCTAGTAGTTGTGCCCGGTTGTTACTAAGTCATAGTTGTTGTGCTCTGTTGTTATAAAGTCATAGTAGTTGTGCCCTGTCGTTATTAAGTCCTAGTAGTTGTGCCCGGTTGTTACTAAGTCATAGTTGTTGTGCTCTGTTGTTATCAAGTCATAATAGTTGTGCCCTGTCGTTATTAAGTCCTAGTAGTCGTGCCCGGTTGTTATTAAGTCATAGTAGTTGTGCCCTGTCGTTATTAAGTCAAAGCAGTCGTTCCCGGTCGTTATTAAGTCCTAGTAGTTGTGCCCGGTTGTTATTAACTCCTAGCAGTCGTTCCCGGTCGTTATTAAGTCCTAGTAGTCGTGCCCGATTGTTATTAAGTCCTAGAGAGGTTTTGAAAGGTCGGAATCAAATCTACAATACTTAGCTGAAAAGGCACATAAACAGTTAGTAGAAGAATATGGTACAGAGGCAATGACACTACCAAAGACTAAAGAACAATGGTTTAATTTTGGAGAGTCCTTCTAGAAGAGCTGCTTACCATAGCTAAAGAGCCTCTTCAACCCTTGGCAAGTGGAAAGTAGCCACTGAACATTAAAAGTGCAGTACTTAACCCTTAAATAAAGAAGAATTGTTCGGTTAAGTATTGTCAGGTGAATGAGAAAAGAATAGAATGGGAAAAGAATAGGCCAGACTATTTGGCACATGTGTAGACAAAAGTAATATATGCCGTAACCAGACAGGGATCCAATGTTGTACTAACTGGGCAGTCATAGGGAAGCAATAACTCTTCAGCGGTAGTATCTCAATAGGTATAATAGTTTAATTGTAATTTAAGGGATAATCTTCAGCAGACAAAGTTGAAAATTAGTTGACATAGATAAGTTAGACTGAGACAAATAAGAAAACGAATTGACAATTGGCAACAAGTGGTTACAATAAAAAAAAATTCGAATGACAGCCATGGCTTGAAGACTGCCATTCCCAATTTACTTGGAAAAATTTCTAAAAACTACTTTCATCACTCTTGGCTGGAATTAGTGATGTAGGAAACTGATGGCCACTTGCCATCTGGCCAGAATTCGTGATAGAAAAATTATGGCCACCTGCTTTTTGGCCAGTATTAACGATAGGATAATTATGTTTATCACCTGGCCAGAATCATAATAACAAGCAAATCATGGCATTGCCCATCCGCTTTCTGGCTAGTATTAGATAGGATAATTATGTCTATCGTCTAGCCAGAGTTATAAGGACAAGCAAATTATGGCCACCTGCTTTTTGGCCAGTATTAACGATAGGATAATTATGTCTATCACCTGACCAGAATCATAATAACAAGCAAATCATGGCATTGCCCATCCGCTTTCTGGCTAGTATTAGATAGGATAATTATGTCTATCACCTGGCCAGAATCATAATAACAAGCAAATCATGGCATTGCCCATCCGCTTTCTGGCTAGTATTAGATAGGATAATTATGTTTATCACCTGGCCAGAATCATAATAACAAGCAAATCATGGCATTGCCCATCCGCTTTCTGGCTAGTATTAGATAGGATAATTATGTCTATCGTCTAGCCCGAATTATACGGACCAGCAAATCATGGCCACCTGCTCTCTGGTCAGTATTAACGATATGTCCATCACCTGACCAGAATTATAATAAGCAAATTATAGCCATTTGCTTTCCGACCAAAATTAGACATATGGTAATTACGTCTATCGTCTGACAAGAATTATACCGACAATCAAATTATTGGACTCTGATTTCAGGCCAGTATTAACGATAGGATAATTATGTCTATCTCCTCGCCAGAATTATGGCAAAATATACTGACAAGCAAATTATGGCATTCTGCTTTCTAGCTAGTATTAACGATAGGATACTTAAGTCTCTCACCTGACCAGAATTATAATAAACAAATTATGGTATTGCTCATCCGCTTTATGGCTAGTATTAGATAGGATAATTACGCCTATCATCTGACCAGAATTATACCGACAAGCAAATTATTGGACTCTGATTTCAGGCCAGTATTAACGATAGGATAATTATGTATCTCCTCGCCAGAATTATGCTGACAAGGGAATCATGGCCATTTGCTTTCTGGCCAAAACTAGAGATATAATAATTACGTCTATTACCTGACCAAAATTATAATAACAAGCAAAATATGGCATTGCCCATCCACTTTCTGGCTAGCATTAGATAGGATAATTACGTCTATCATCTGACCAGAATTATACTAACAAGCAAATTATGGCCACCTGCTTTCTGGCCAGTATCAACGATAGGATAATTATGTCTATCCCTTGGCCAGAATTATGCTGCTAAGGAAATCTTGGTCATTTGCTTTCTGGCCAGTATTAACGATAGGATACTTATGTCTATCACCTGACCAAAATTATAATAACAAGCAAATTATGGCATTGCTCATCCACTTTATGGCTAGCATTAGATAGGATAATTACGTCTATCATCTGACCAGAATTATACTGACAAACAAATTATGGCCACCTGCTTTCTGGCCAGTATCAACGATAGGATAATTATGTCTATCCCTTGGCCAGAATTATGCTGCTAAGGAAATCTTGGTCATTTGCTTTCTGGCCAGTATTAACGATAGGATACTTATGTCTATCACCTGACCAAAATTATAATAACAAGCAAATTATGGCATTGCTCATCCACTTTATGGCTAGCATTAGATAGGATAATTACGTCTATCATCTGACCAGAATTATACTAACAAGCAAATTATGGCCACCTGCTTTCTGGCCAGTATCAACGATAGGATAATTATGTCTATCCCTTGGCCAGAATTATGCTGCTAAGGAAATCTTGGTCATTTGCTTTCTGGCCAGTATTAACGATAGGATACTTATGTCTATCACCTGACCAAAATTATAATAACAAGCAAATTATGGCATTGCTCATCCACTTTATGGCTAGCATTAGATAGGATAATTACGTCTATCATCTGACCAGAATTATACTGACAAACAAATTATGGCCACCTGCTTTCTGGCCAGTATCAACGATAGGATAATTATGTCTATCCCTTGGCCAGAATTATGCTGCTAAGGAAATCTTGGTCATTTGCTTTCTGGCCAGTATTAACGATAGGATACTTATGTCTATCACCTGACCAAAATTATAATAACAAGCAAATTATGGCATTGCTCATCCACTTTATGGCTAGCATTAGATAGGATAATTACGTCTATCATCTGACCAGAATTATACTGACAAACAAATTATGGCCACCTGCTTTCTGGCCAGTATCAACGATAGGATAATTATGTCTATCCCTTGGCCAGAATTATGCTGCTAAGGAAATCTTGGTCATTTGCTTTCTGGCCAGTATTAACGATAGGATACTTATGTCTATCACCTGACCAAAATTATAATAACAAGCAAATTATGGCATTGCTCATCCACTTTATGGCTAGCATTAGATAGGATAATTACGTCTATCATCTGACCAGAATTATACTGACAAACAAATTATGGCCACCTGCTTTCTGGCCAGTATCAACGATAGGATAATTATGTCTATCCCTTGGCCAGAATTATGCTGCTAAGGAAATCTTGGTCACTTGCTTTCTGGCCAGTATTAACGATAGGATACTTATGTCTATCACCTGACCAAAATTATAATAACAAGCAAATTATGGCATTGCTCATCCACTTTATGGCTAGCATTAGATAGGATAATTACGTCTATCATCTGACCAGAATTATACTGACAAACAAATTATGGCCACCTGCTTTCTGGCCAGTATCAACGATAGGATAATTATGTCTATCCCTTGGCCAGAATTATGCTGCCAAGGAAATCATGGTCATTTGCTTTCTGGCCAAAACTAGAGATATATTAATTACGTCTATCACCTGACCAGAATTATAATAAACAAAATATGGCATTGCCCGTCCGCTTTCTGGCTAGCATTAGATAGGATAATTATGTCTTTTGACTAGCAAGAAATATACTGACAAGCAAATTATGGCTCTCTGCTTTCTAGCCAGTATTAACAATAGGATACTTATGTTTATCACCTGGCCAGAATTATGCAGACAAGGAAATCATGGCCATCTGCTTTCTATCCATTATTAACGATAGTATACGTATGGCTATCCCCTGAAAAAAATTATAATAACAAGCAAATTATGGCACTCTGCTTTCTGGCCAATATTAGATAGGATAATTATGTCTACCGTCTAGCCAGAATTATTCTGAAGCAAATTATGGCCATCTGCTTTCTGGCTAGTATTAGAGATTATGGATACTTGTCTATCACCTGACGAGAATTACACTGACAAGAAAATTATGGTAGCCCTGTGATGGGGGTGTCAGAATACTACAACAGTATGTCCTGCGTGTCGTAGAAAGCGATTAAAGGACAGCTGCTGCCTTGCAGTCTAGCTCTTTAGCAAAAGGCTAGGCCCGCTGCTTCAAATCCCCAAGTTCCATACACTACAAAATTCATGAGGGAGATAAAACAACACAGGAGGCAACACATTACCTTGATGTACTCCACTGTTCACTGGGAATTCCTATAACTGTGGAGACTGCAGCCTTGCAGTTGGACTATTTAGTCACAGGTTAGGCCCACCGCCAATAACTATGGCTGATGACTGCAATGGCATGAGATCGTAAAAATCCTCTGCCAAATCATTAACCATGCCTGGTGCTATACATCAGGCAACCGACCCCTTAATGTAAGGATAACGGTGGGAAAGAAGAAGAGTCACAATAAAATTATGGCCACCTGGTACCTAGCCAGAGCTACATATGGGGAAATTGTGGCCTCCAGATAATAACGATAAATAACTTCGTGATCAAATTAAACCAGCCTTTTTTCTGTATTGAAATGGTTTATAAGTAATTCAGTTGTCTCTTTATTACAATTAATTCTTCGTTAATAATCTGCAAGCTGTGAAATTTGTGTCGAAAATGTGATTAAAACTAATTTTTGCTTTAGTGAGGAATTGAGGGTAAAGTTTCAATGTCTAGAGAAGACTTCTGTTTCACCCCGTGATAGTTAAATATTGTGTATCACCTCGACAAGGAAATAGGGAGCCGAAACAAATGTCGGATTTATTATCGTATCGTATTAAGAATTGAATGTGATCATGTAGTTGAGAAAATTAAGGTCATTAATACCAGGTCACAATTATAAAAAATACGGAAATATGGGAAAAATATTTCTACTTAGAGTTAAATTGCTCAAATAACAAACAGTAGTTTCCCTATGTGCTAAAATGTTAAAATCAAGAAATGTTAACCGCTGACAACAGCTATACTATCAATCACAGACTTGTAATGTATGGAAATGTACAAATCAACAAAAATACAATTCATCACAAAAGAATACCCATCTGAAATGGGCCACGAATCTGAGAAATTACAAGCGGACAAGTATGAGATCCAAGTGAATATTTATACAGGAAATGTCATTATCATTGTTCTGAATTTCATATAAAAAGGATCATCATTATCAGAAGAATTTGATACAAGTAATATGATTTCCTCGTTGAGCTGTTTTTCCTTGTTGGAGCCCCTGGGCATTATAACATCCTGCTTTTCCAACTAGGGTTGAAGCTTAACTGGGTTATTTTTTTCCTGTTGGAGCCCCTGGGCTTATAACATCCTGCTTTTCGAACTAGCGTTGCAAATTATATAATAATAATAATAATAATAATAATAATAACAATAATAATAATAATAATAATAATAATAATAATAATAATAATAACAATAATAATAATAAAAATAATGACTCGTATTCAGCTATAATCATCATCATATTTCATCATCGCCGAAATCATCATCCTATGAAACGCAGCTTTTTATAAGCCTCATCATCATCATCCCACTTACATTGCATATCAAAAAGGAAATTTATATTCAACGACAATCATCATCATCATCACCATCAGATATCATCCTCTGTACCACCATCCGACGACTTACATAACAAAGGAATCTTTGTAATCAAGCAATTCATCTTCATCATCATCATCATCATCACCATTATCATCATCCAAGGTCATTGAAAAAAAGAGCAACATATGACACCTCGGTTTGAAAATCCCCCCTCTCTCTCTCTCTCTCTCTCTCTCTCTCTCTCTCTCTCTCTCTCTCTCTCTCTCTCTTACTACGCATTTGGGATATAATCGATTAGCTTTGTAATACGAAATACCCCAACCCAAATGGAGAGAGAGAGAGAGAGAGAGAGAGAGAGAGAGAGAGAGAGAGAGAGAGAGAGAGAGAGAGAGAGAGAGAGAGGTTCGACAATTTTCTTGTCGAAACAAAGCACAGATGCAAAATAGCTCATAAACATCAGAGGAAAAACCCCACTTCTGGTATCGGCGGACCTTTGGGAAAAACCTCGAACATACATACGCACACACATACAACATACACACGCAGGGACGTCACCGACGAACGCACAGACACGCTCCTGGAGGGTGGGGCACTGAAGGACCACACTCCGGGGTTCGACCTTGGCCCAGTTTGGTGTTGTGTGTGTGTGTGTGTGTGGAGAGAGAGAGAGAGAGAGAGAGAGAGAGAGAGAGAGAGAGAGAGAGATGAACGTTCTAGACGGTTGTACTAAACTAGAGGAGGCCTATGTTTGGCGGGTTCTTAAAACCCTCAAACTTACCTTGTTCGATTGTGGAGCTGGAGAGTGTGGTAGACAGAGGGTGGAGGGGAGAGAAAGCGAGGAGGCTCCTTATCCGTACTTTCCAACGACGCTTTCTCTTCGACCTTTACGGCCTTTCTACTTTCTATTTCACTGTCTCTACCCCTTGCTTGCTTTCCTTCTCGAGCAGAAGGTTCACAATTTGTTAGGTGGTAAGCACAGTCAGATCTAAATATACTTCATTTTAATCTCACTTCTCCACTGAAATGATAAACAAAAGCGAATAGATTTTTTTCAAGAGTGAAGTTGCTTGACCCACACTTCTCTTTTTTACGCCCAAAACAAATGCTAGCACCCGATTCCAGCTGGGTGAACTGGTGGGAGGCACGTCTGGCGCAGATCACAGACCTAGCGAGCGTGAGCCGTTAGCTACATGACTTTTGGACTTGACGCATATCATCTATATATATATATATATATATATATATATATATATATATATATATATATATATATATATATATATATATATATATACTGTATATATATATATATATATATATATATATATATATATATATATATATATATATATATATGAGGCCAATGTCCTCTACGTTTTACAAAATGGTGGCACTATCAGTATTCGAGTTATATATATATATATATATATATATATATATATATATATATATATATATATATATATATATATATATATATATATATATATATATATATATATCACTTCGGCACACACACACACACGAACACGGGAACTTAACTTCCAAGCGTCACTTCACGATTATTCCAACAGGAATAACAGCGGGAATAATTATAAATGATTCCAAGTGGGAATAGAAAGCACGATGAGGGATAAACGAATGACAAAGGGAATACTGAGAGAGAGAGAGAGAGAGAGAGAGAGAGAGAGAGAGAGAGAGAGAGAGAGAGAGAGAGAGAGAGAGGAGACAATGCACTAATATGTTTATGCATGTGTGTGTAAAAGTGTGTAGGAATCGTATCAGTGTGTAAGTGTGAATGCATAGTGTGTGTTTGTGTGTGTGTGTGTGTGTGTGTGTGTGTGTGTGTGTGTGTGTGTGTGTGTGTGTGTGTAAATAATAAAACAGAAATTTAACAGACTGGGAAGAATAAAAGTTGAAAATAAATGGATAAAAGTAATCATATTCTGGGGAAGCACAAAGCAAACCGTGTGTGTGTGTGTGTGTGTGTGTGTGTGTGTGTGTGTGTGTGTGTGTCGATATTAAACCACAGCCTTTAAACCAACCAGGTGTGAGATAAAAAAAAAGAAAGGCGTTAATATCAACAACAGAGATAGGGATCGTGTTGAGGGGGAGGGGAAGGTCTTGTACCCCCTAATAGGGGTAGGGGGAGGGAGGGGGGTTGCACAGCCAGGGAGATGAGAAACGGAAGGGCGTAAGGCCCGAGAGACACCACCAGGAGAGCGGCAGCCTTACACCGATGCCAGCCACAGCCACAGTGCCATCCGCTAGCCACTGTGCCGCCCGCCACCTCACCGCATGGCACGTGACCCCCACCACCAGAGGAGCTGCTCTCTCTATCTCTCTCTCTCTCTCTCTCTCTCTAACACTATCACCGTCACTACCATAAGGGACGTCCTGTCACTAATAACATACATAAACTCTCTCTCTCTCTCTCTCTCTCTCTCTCTCTCTCTCTCTCTCTCTCTCTCTCTCTCTAACACTATCACCATCACTACCATAAGGGACGTCCTGTCACTAACAACATATACAATCTCTCTCTCTCTCTCTCTCTCTCTCTCTCTCTCTCTCTCTCTCTCTCTCTCTCTCTAACACTATCACCATCACTACCATAAGGGACGTCCTGTCACTAACAACATATATAAACTCTCTCTCTCTCTCTCTCTCTCTCTCTCTCTCTCTCTAACACTATCACCATCACTAACAACATACATAAACACACACACACTCTCTCTCTCTCTCTCTCTCTCTCTCTCTCTCTCTCTCTCTCTCTCTCTCTCTCTCTCTCAACTACATCACATCCTATCAATTTAGATCATCATCATTCTGTGAATCTTTGTCATTCCAGATATCCTTCCAGTTTCCAGAAATCCTATCAGTTTCCAGAAATCCTTTCAGTTTCCAGACATCCTTCCAGTTTCCAGAAATCCCTTCAGTTCCAGAAATCCTTTCAGTTTCCGGACATCCTTCCATTTTCCATAAATCCTTTGTTTCCAGAAATCCTTCCAATTTCCAAACATCCCTCCAGTTTCCAGCCATCATCATGAAACGCCTCCCTCGCATGCTCTGTCATAACGACATTCATTCCAGCCATTTGTCATCCAGGAGCGTTCTACTGCCACCCAGTCCAGCCAGACGCCTTCCGATCACGCTGGAAATACCTTTGACCTTTCCGGACCCATGGAAAAGCTTCCTAGCTGTTCGTTCGCCTAAAAAGGCTTATCACTCCCACATCTCATTAGCAGGTCTTTCAACTAACATGATACTGGAAGGTCGTCTCGCAAATCATCAGTTTGGAAAGTCTTCCTCCCTCATCTTTCCAGTCATGATTCTGGAATACCCTTCGGTCGTTCATCATCATCTTTAAAGGAATTCCAGACATCCACTGGAAGGTTCTACTGTTGTAAAACTTTCCAGTTAACCAAAACAGCAAAAACCTTCTAATTACTACTAATATTGATATACTTCTGGAAAAAAAAAACATAAATGCGTCATCCTTGATGAAGTTCCAGTATTCCATAATGCCTGGAAATCCTTTCACAAGCCTCTCACCTAACTTAGTGACGTTACCACTTCATACGTTGCTAGAACGTGACGTAATGTGCGAAAGAAATTGGGGGGGGGAGGTTTTGAGGGCAGAATGAAGGATACGATAACAAAAGATGGAAATATAATGAGACAGTGCTACGGAATGATGGAAAGAGCAAAGGAGAAGAATAATAAATAAAAAATGACAATAATAATAATAACAATAATAATAATAATAATAATAATAATGATAATATAATAATAATAATAATAATAATAATAATAATAATAATAATAACAATATCAATGATGATGATAATAGTAATGAAATTTAAAAAAAAAATAATAATAAAATATTAAAAATGAAAATAATAATGATAAATAATTATAATACTAACGATAATAATAACAATGATAATAATAATAATAATAATAATCATGAATAATAAAAATAATAATAATAATATTAATAAATCAATCAAAATAATAATAATAATAATAATAATAATAATAATAATAATAATAATAATAATAATAATAATAAGGTTCAAATAAAGAACGACACGAAGATTTATATAAAGCTAAAGCGAGGCACAACATCAAAGCAAGTGAAAACAGAATATGGACAACTGTGAGAATTGTGAGTATAGAATAAAATATAATTTACACCAATATGAGGACGACGAAATTATAAAACTAAAGTTCAACCCAGCAGAGTATAAATATAAAATGGAAATATGAGAAAAAATTGGGACGAAAAATGTTTCATTTATTTTCAGTTGCTGTAAATGAATAAAATTATAACTACACCAGGATAATGCTCAATTTTCTTTTCTTTTTTTTAAAGAACAGTAGATAGAAAAACATATGGGTTCGGATAAGCTTCAAATAAAAGGCATTTCTACTTATTATTATTATTATTATTATTATTATTATTATTATTATTATTATTATTACAATTGATTTATTATTATTATTATTATTATTATTATTATTATTATTATTGTGGTTATTGTTATTGTCCTTGTCGTTGTCATTATTATTGTTATCATTATCATTGTTGTTGTTGTGGTTATTATTATTATTATTAATATTATTATTATCATTATCGTTATTATTATTATCATTATTATTATTTGCTAAGCTACAACCCTAGTTGGAAAAGTAGGATGCTATAAGCCCAAGGGTTCCAACAGAGGAAAATTGCCCAGTGAGGAAAGGAAATAGTGAAACAACAAGAAAAGTAATTAACAATTAATATAAAATATTTTAGGAACAATAACAAAATCAAAATAAATATTTCATATATACTGTAAACTATAATAACTTAAAACAAGAGGAAGAGAAATAAGATAGAACAGTGTGCCCACGTGTACCCTCAAGCAAGAGAACCATACCCCAAGACAGTGAAAGACCTTGGTACACAGGCTATGGCACTACCCAAGACCAGAGAACAATGCTCACGTGTACCCTCAAGCTAGAGAACCCTACCCCAAGAGAGTGGAAGACCTTGGCACACAGGCTATGGCGCTACCCAAGACCAGAGGACAATGCCCCCGTGTACCCTCAAGCAAGAGACGTGTACCCTCAAGCAAGAGAACCCTACCCCCAAGAGAGTGGAAGACCTTGGCACACAGGCTATGGCGCTACCCAAGACCAGAGGACAATGCCCCCGTGTACCCTCAAGCAAGAGAACCCTACCCCCAAGAGAGTGGAAGACCTTGGCACACAGGCTATGGCGCTACCCAAGACCAGAGGACAATGCCCCCGTGTACCCTCAAGCAAGAGAACCCTACCCCCAAGAGAGTGGAAGACCTTGGCACACAGGCTATGGCGCTACCCAAGACCAGAGGACAATGCCCCCGTGTACCCTCAAGCAAGAGAACCCTACCCCCAAGAGAGTGGAAGACCTTGGCACACAGGCTATGGCGCTACCCAAGACCAGAGGACAATGCCCCCGTGTACCCTCAAGCAAGAGAACCCTACCCCCAAGAGAGTGGAAGACCTTGGCACACAGGCTATGGCGCTACCCAAGACCAGAGAACAATGCCCACGTGTACCCTCAAGCAAGAGAACCCTACCCCAAGACAGTGAAAGACCTTGGTACACAGGCTATGGCGCTACCCAAGACCAGAGAACAATGCCCACGTGTACCCTCAAGCTAGAGAACCCTACCCCAAGACAGTGAAAGACCTTGGTACTGAGGCTATGGCGCTACCCAAGACCAGAGAACAATGCCCACGTGTACCCTCAAGCAAGAGAACCCTACCCCAAGACAGTGAAAGACCTTGGTGCACAGGCTATGGCGCTACCCAAGACCAGAGAACAATGCCCACGTGTACCCTCAAGCAAGAGAACCCTACCCCAAGACAGTGAAAGACCTTGGTGCACAGGCTATGGCGCTACCCAAGACCAGAGGACAATGCCCACGTGTACCCTCAAGCAAGAGAACCCTACCCCAAGACAGTGAAAGACCTTGGTACTGAGGCTATGGCGCTACCCAAGACCAGAGGACAATGCCCACGTGTACCCTCAAGCAAGAGAACCCTACCCCAAGACAGTGAAAGACCTTGGTACTGAGGCTATGGCGCTACCCAAGACCAGAGAACAATGCCCGCGTGTACCCTCAAGCAAGAGAACCCTACCCCAAGACAGTGAAAGACCTTGGTACTGAGGCTATGGCGCTACCCAAGACCAGAGAACAATGCCCGCGTGTACCCTCAAGCCAGAGAACCCTACCCCAAGACAGTGGAAGACCTTGGTACAGAGGCTATGGCACTACCCAAGACCAGAGAACAATGCCCGCGTGTACCCTCAAGCCAGAGAACCCTACCCCAAGACAGTGGAAGACCTTGGTACAGAGGCTATGGCACTACCCAAGACCAGAGAACAATGCCCGCGTGTACCCTCAAGCCAGAGAACCCTACCCCAAGACAGTGGAAGACCTTGGCACAGAGGCTATGGCACTACCCAAGACCAGAGAACAATGCCCGCGTGTACCCTCAAGCCAGAGAACCCTACCCCCAAGAGAGTGGAAGACCTTGGCACAGAGGCTATGGCGCTACCCAAGACCAGAGGACAATGCCCGCGTGTACCCTCAAGCAAGAGAACCCTACCCCAAGACAGTGAAAGACCTTGGCACAGAGGCTATGGCGCTACCCAAGACCAGAGGACAATGCCCACGTGTACCCTCAAGCAAGAGAACCCTACCCCAAGACAGTGAAAGACCTTGGTGCACAGGCTATGGCGCTACCCAAGACCAGAGAACAATGCCCACGTGTACCCTCAAGCAAGACAACCCTACCCCAAGACAGTGAAAGACCTTGGTACTGAGGCTATGGCGCTACCCAAGACCAGAGAACAATGCCCACGTGTACCCTCAAGCAAGACAACCCTACCCCAAGACAGTGAAAGACCTTGGTACTGAGGCTATGGCGCTACCCAAGACCAGAGAACAAAGCCCACGTGTACCCTCAAGCAAGACAACCCTACCCCAAGACAGTGAAAGACCTTGGTACTGAGGCTATGGCACTACCCAAGACCAGAGAACAATGCCCGCGTGTACCCTCAAGCCAGAGAACCCTACCCCAAGACAGTGGAAGACCTTGGTACAGAGGCTATGGCACTACCCAAGACCAGAGAACAATGTCCGCGTGTACCCTCAAGCCAGAGAACCCTACCCCAAGACAGTGGAAGACCTTGGTACAGAGGCTATGGCACTACCCAAGACCAGAGAACAATGCCCGCGTGTACCCTCAAGCCAGAGAACCCTACCCCAAGACAGTGGAAGACCTTGGCACAGAGGCTATGGCGCTACCCAAGACCAGAGAACAATGCCCGCGTGTACCCTCAAGCCAGAGAACCCTACCCCCAAGAGAGTGGAAGACCTTGGCACAGAGGCTATGGCGCTACCCAAGACCAGAGGACAATGCCCGCGTGTACCCTCAAGCAAGAGAACCCTACCCCCAAGAGAGTGGAAGACCTTGGCACAGAGGCTATGGCACTACCCAAGACCAGAGAACAATGCCCGCGTGTACCCTCAAGCAAGAGAACCCTACCCCCAAGAGAGTGGAAGACCTTGGTACAGAGGCTATGGCGCTACCCAAGACCAGAGGACAATGCCCGCGTGTACCCTCAAGCAAGAGAACCCTACCCCCAAGAGAGTGGAAGACCTTGGTACAGAGGCTATGGCGCTACCCAAGACCAGAGGACAATGCCCGCGTGTACCCTCAAGCAAGAGAACCCTACCCCCAAGAGAGTGGAAGACCTTGGTACAGAGGCTATGGCGCTACCCAAGACCAGAGGACAATGCCCGCGTGTACCCTCAAGCAAGAGAACCCTACCCCCAAGAGAGTGGAAGACCTTGGTACAGAGGCTATGGCGCTACCCAAGACCAGAGGACAATGCCCGCGTGTACCCTCAAGCAAGAGAACCCTACCCCCAAGAGAGTGGAAGACCTTGGTACAGAGGCTATGGCGCTACCCAAGACCAGAGGACAATGCCCGCGTGTACCCTCAAGCAAGAGAACCCTACCCCCAAGAGAGTGGAAGACCTTGGTACAGAGGCTATGGCGCTACCCAAGACCAGAGGACAATGCCCGCGTGTACCCTCAAGCAAGAGAACCCTACCCCCAAGAGAGTGGAAGACCTTGGCACACAGGCTATGGCGCTACCCAAGACCAGAGGACAATGCCCGCGTGTACCCTCAAGCAAGAGAACCCTACCCCCAAGAGAGTGGAAGACCTTGGTACAGAGGCTATGGCGCTACCCAAGACCAGAGGACAATGCCCGCGTGTACCCTCAAGCAAGAGAACCCTACCCCCAAGAGAGTGGAAGACCTTGGTACAGAGGCTATGGCACTACCCAAGACCAGAGAACAATGTCCGCGTGTACCCTCAAGCCAGAGAACCCTACCCCAAGACAGTGGAAGACCTTGGTACAGAGGCTATGGCGCTACCCAAGACCAGAGGACAATGCCCGCGTGTACCCTCAAGCCAGAGAACCCTACCCCAAGACAGTGGAAGACCTTGGCACAGAGGCTATGGCGCTACCCAAGACCAGAGGACAATGCCCGCGTGTACCCTCAAGCCAGAGAACCCTACCCCCAAGAGAGTGGAAGACCTTGGCACACAGGCTATGGCGCTACCCAAGACCAGAGGACAATGCCCGCGTGTACCCTCAAGCCAGAGAACCCTACCCCCAAGAGAGTGGAAGACCTTGGCACACAGGCTATGGCGCTACCCAAGACCAGAGGACAATGCCCGCGTGTACCCTCAAGCAAGAGAACCCTACCCCCAAGAGAGTGGAAGACCTTGGCACACAGGCTATGGCGCTACCCAAGACCAGAGGACAATGCCCCCGTGTACCCTCAAGCAAGAGAACCCTACCCCCAAGACAGTGGAAGACCTTGGCACACAGGCTATGGCGCTACCCAAGACCAGAGGACAATGCCCCCGTGTACCCTCAAGCAAGAGAACCCTACCCCCAAGAGAGTGGAAGACCTTGGCACACAGGCTATGGCACTACCCAAGACCAGAGGACAATGCCCCCGTGTACCCTCAAGCCAGAGAACCCTACCCCCAAGACAGTGGAAGACCTTGGCACAGAGGCTATGGCACTACCCAAGACCAGAGAACAATGCCCGCGTGTACCCTCAAGCCAGAGAACCCTACCCCCAAGAGAGTGGAAGACCTTGGCACAGAGGCTATGGCGCTACCCAAGACCAGAGGACAATGCCCGCGTGTACCCTCAAGCAAGAGAACCCTACCCCCAAGAGAGTGGAAGACCTTGGCACACAGGCTATGGCGCTACCCAAGACCAGAGGACAATGCCCGCGTGTACCCTCAAGCAAGAGAACCCTACCCCCAAGAGAGTGGAAGACCTTGGCACACAGGCTATGGCGCTACCCAAGACCAGAGGACAATGCCCGCGTGTACCCTCAAGCAAGAGAACCCTACCCCCAAGAGAGTGGAAGACCTTGGCACACAGGCTATGGCGCTACCCAAGACCAGAGGACAATGCCCCCGTGTACCCTCAAGCAAGAGAACCCTACCCCCAAGAGAGTGGAAGACCTTGGTACAGAGGCTATGGCACTACCCAAGACCAGAGAACAATGCCCGCGTGTACCCTCAAGCAAGAGAACCCTACCCCAAGACAGTGGAAGACCTTGGTACAGAGGCTATGGCACTACCCAAGACCAGAGAACAATGCCCGCGTGTACCCTCAAGCCAGAGAACCCTACCCCCAAGAGAGTGGAAGACCTTGGCACACAGGCTATGGCGCTACCCAAGACCAGAGGACAATGCCCCCGTGTACCCTCAAGCAAGAGAACCCTACCCCCAAGAGAGTGGAAGACCTTGGCACACAGGCTATGGCGCTACCCAAGACCAGAGAACAATGCCCACGTGTACCCTCAAGCAAGAGAACCCTACCCCAAGACAGTGAAAGATCTTGGTACTGAGGCTATGGCACTACCCAAGACCAGAGAACAATGGTTTGATTTTGGAGTGTCCTTTTGGAGTATATTTTTTTCTAGGATAATAACCTTCCACCCAGTACAATTTAACTTTCCCTGGACCTGAGCATCCCACTGGGATGATTAGAATTCTCCAAAGTCTACGGTACCATTAATGAAATGCTTCCTCATTAATAAAGGAATAGGGCATTCTTAATTAAGAATGTCTCTGGAGTTCGACTCCCGCTCAAGCTCTACAGTTTCTTGTAGTGTCTGCAACCGCACCATCCTTGTGAGATAATGATGGGGAGTTTAGGGAGCCTACAGGTCTACCTGCTGAGTCATCAGCAGTCATTGCCTGGTCCCCCCTGGCCCTAGCTTAGGTGGAGAGGTGCTTGGGCGTTAACCATATGTATATATGGTTAGTCTCCATGGAATTATCATACCAACAGGGGCATTGTTACTGTCCCTTGCCTCTGCCATTCATGAGCGGCCTTTAACCCTGCAAGAATTCTTAATAACAAATCTGCAAGATACGTACTTTGCCAGCTATATATTGACTATACATATAGGAAAGTACACAAATATTGACTATACATATAGGAAAGTACACAAATATTGACTATACATATAGGAAAGTACACAAATATTGACTATACATATAGGAAAGTACACAAATATTGACTATACATATAGGAAAGTACACAAATATTGACTATACATATAGGAAAGTACACAAATATTGACTATACATATAGGAAAGTACACAAACGCCTACTTTGGAAAATTCCAAATAACGAGAATAACCTAAAATAACTTAAAATAATAAACATTTAAGGAAAAATTATATGAAATTACAATGTTGGTAGGTTTTCGAACAAAAATGTAATTTAGTCTACGGACACACCTATCCACATTTCATTACATCTCGTTTGTATAGGTAGCATTGGGTGCATTATTATTATCATCATTATTATTGCTGTTGTTGTCGTTGTTGTTGCTGTCAGGCTGGGAGGAACGTAGAGAGTAGAGGTCCCCTTTTTGTTTTGTTTCATTTGTTGATGTCGGCTACCCCCCAAAATTGGGGGAAGTGCCTTGGTAAATGTATTATTATTATTATTATTATTATTATTATTATTATTATTATTATTATTATTATTATTAATAGCTAAGCTACACCCCTAGTTGGAAAAGTAGGATGCTATAAACCTAAGAGGAAACAGCGACTGATTATCAAATCATACAAATTAATTTTCAGATTACAAATATAGTAAAAACAATACAATTGGTTGACTTAGCCCATATAGTGTCGTCACAGCTTCGAAGGCCAATGGTGTATTTTTACCATACCCACCAAGGACACTCCACTGGCTGAACTAATAACCTTTATAGCAATGGTGGACCTCCTACCTGATATCAAGTATCAATCAGACGTGAAGCTTTGCCATGAAAAAGTTTTTATTTTTTTTTTTTACGTCACAAAAATAAGAAATTCCAACAACGTACAAGTTAACTGAAGATAAAAAAACAACTAAGAGGGAATACTTACTTCTTAGACGAACTCAGAGCCGAGTCATTAGCTAGGAGAATATACCGTTCTGTAAAGAGCAAATGATGAATATGAGTAAATATGAATAAAATTATAAAAGCCATAACAAAAGTTAAAAATATGGCAAAAGTATGGAGAGAGAGAGAGAGAGAGAGAGAGAGAGAGAGAGAGAGAGAGAGAGAGAGAGAGAGAGAGAGAGTTAGTTACAAGGATTTTGGACATTTCAGAATTTTTAGTACATCCGCGGAGACTTCATTTGGTCTTGCGTAGAGCGAATTAGTTTAACCATTTAGAGAGTTTCTATGTTGTTGTCTGATTTATTCCTGAGTTCGTTTACCATGGACAGAGAGAGAGAGAGAGAGAGAGAGAGAGAGAGAGAGAGAGAGAGAGAGAGAGAGAGAGATAGACCGTATCTCCTTTTTACAATGGGAACAAAAGGTTTGATATCTCATGATCACATTTATGCGCGAAAGCTTAGGACAAGAATGAAGCTTAAAACTCTTTGTTTTATGAGGATTTGTTCATTTGGGCCAAATCTCAAGAGCTGGGACCGGGGAGGTTATCAATTGCAGTTGCTCTATGAAGTCCAGGTTGAAGAGGTTGGACAGCAAATGGAAGAAAGGAAAACGATAGTCCAAATTAATGTTTATAAAGATTACAGTATTCTTGAGAATGACAACTTGAAATTATGCCTTTTAACATGTCAGTACTCTTTCCATTTAATGCTAAAAGTATGACAACTTTAAATTATGCCTTTTAACATGTCAGTACTCTTTCCATTAAATGCTAAAAGTATGACAACTTGAAATTATGCCTTTTAACATGTCAGTACTCTTTCCATTAAATGCTAAAAGTATGACAACTTGAAATTATGCCTTTTAAAATGTCAATACTCTTTCCATTTAATGCTAAAAGTATGACAACTTGAAATTATGCCTTTTAACATGTCAATACTCTTTCCATTAAATGCTAAAAGTGGTATTTGTTTACAAGAGCACGCTCTGCATTTACTCCAAAATTATGCATCCCTGCAGCTCTCCTCTTCTTGTACAGTAATTAGGAGGTTCTTTAAATGCTGGGAAAATAAAATGTAGCAAAATATGTTGCACAAGGGGGAGGAGGGGGAGGGTCTGGTGGAGGAGGTACTAAACGACCTGGAACTGACATCGTCAACCAAAGGGAAGTTCGTGACGTCAGCGTACGTTTGGTATATATTCAAAATATATCTTAAATCAAAAATGGAGTAATTACTCAAAAGTGTCACTATATGTGAAATGTATATTTTATTTGGTAAATATTTGATGATAAATCTTATTAAAGTGTTTTTTTTAAAGAAACTATTTTCAGAATGACTAATTTTCCCAGACGACGTTTTGCTACACTAACGCCATCTATTGACCACTGCATAACGATGCCTGCCAATTTCCAGCCAATGAAAACATACACTGCAAAAATATGTCATTCTCATCAAAAGTTTCTTTAAAAGAAGGATAAGATTTATTGTCAAGTATTTACCAAATAAAATATGCAATTCACAAATACTTTTGAGTAATTACTCCATTTGCAATTTAGTATATATTATGAATATATACCCAATGTACACTGACGTCACGAACTTCCCTTTGATTGACTATGTTGACGATGTCAGTTCCAGCCACGAAGTTGGAAGGAGGTTATGTTTTCACCCATGTTTGTGTGTTTATTTGTTTGTGAACAGTTTCCTGGCCACAATTTTAATCGTAGAGTAATGAAACTTGCAGGGATTAATTATTATGTAAAAAGTTGGAAATATTTAGATTTTGGAAGGTCAAGGTCACAGTCAAGCAAAATGTCCAATTCACGTAATCAGCCATAAGTTTGACCATCGTTATCACAGAGACTTCAAACTCGGTTCATATTTCATAGCATGAAAATCCACGGCAATTAATACACGTTAAGATCAAAGGTCAAGGTCAAGCAAAAGATCGAGAAATAAGCTGCAGTGGTGGAGGTCTGTGTTCTACTGATTTTAAAGGTCGCTCATGAATGGCAGAAGCAAGGGACGGTGACATTGCCCTAGCAATCAGGACAATGCCCTAGAGACTGACCATATATGTGATAAGCGCCCAAGCCTCCTCTCCACCCAAGCTAGGACCAGGGAGGGCCAGGCAGTGGCTGCTGATGACTCAGCAGATAGACTTATAGGCTCCCCCAAACCCACCAACCTTAGCTCACAAGGATGGTAAGGTTGCAGACACTAATGGCACTAACGAGTCTGAGTGGGACTCGAACCCCCAACTGGCAAACACCAGGCAGAGACGTTACCAATCAGGCCACCGAAACCTCAAGTTCATAATGAACCTCGCTAATAATGTCAAACTCCTCCCACTTCGAGAGAGAGAGAGAGAGAGAGAGAGAGAGAGAGAGAGAGAGAGAGATCCTCCAGCTACTCCCCTCAGTAAGGAGGAGGGTAATATACCACGCCAATGACCTTGCACCTACCTACGCCTACGCCCACGCAGCGTGGCCCAAAAGGGCAGGACGCCCACCCTCGAAAATAGCCGTGACCTAACACTGCAATATAGATTTGGATTCGCGAATTTAGGTCATACGGACCAGCGCTGGGGCAGAAGAGATCGTTCAGTGTTGAGGTGTAGATGAGGGGAAAGGCCCCAATCACCATGTTTCACAGGACAGCAAGATGGAAGGAGACTGCACTGATTATTATTAATTATTATCATTATTATTATTAACTATCACTATTAATTATCAATAATTAAAAATTATTTCATTCTGATTATACTCAATGATCATAGTTGTTTTGGCTTTTTTTTTTCTTTTTTTTTTTTTTTTTTTTTTTTTCTTTTTTTTTTTTTGTGGCCGGATGCCTTTCCTGCCGCCAACCCTCCCCACTTACCCGGGCTTGGGACCGGCTCCAAGTTGAGGCTGGCTTACCCCCCCCCCACCCCCTCAGCGAAGGTGGATGGACTATATCAAGGATGACCTTCAATCAAAGGGATTAACCGGTGATGAAGTGTGGGACTGAAGTAGATGGAGAAAGCTAACCAGAAACATCGGCCCCACATAGAAGTGGGAAAAGATGTAGACAAAGAAGAAAAAGAAGAAGAAGAAGAAGAATTAATTATTATTATTATCATTATTATTATTTATTATTATTACTATTTATTATTATCATTTCTATTATTATCACTATCATTATTATTATTATTATTATTATTATTATTATCAAGGGCAAAGCTACAACCCTACTTGGAAAAACCATGATGCCATAAGCCCAAGGGCTCCAACAGGGGAAATATAGCCCAGTGAGGAAACATAATAAGGAAATTAATAAACGATATGAGAATTAATGAACAATATAAAATATTTTTAAAACAGTAACAACATTAAAACAGATATTTTATATATAAACTATAAAAAGACTATATTGACAGACCGATTGGTTTTTCTATAATATGGGGAACAGCTACTTATCAATATCGGTATAGTTAAGTTTGTTATGAATGATTAGAAGACGAGACAGCCAAATTGAATCATTATTCACTGAATTGTTATCAGAAAAACACTTAAAAATTTGCCATTAAAAAAAAAAAAAAAAAAAAAAAGTACAGGTCTTGGAATAAATGTTTAAAGCTTTAAAGGCCGCTCATGAATGGCAGAGGCAAGGGGACAGTGGCATTGCCCTATCAGGCAGGACAATGCCCAAGACCAGCGCCCAAGCTAGGACCAGGAAAGACCAGGCAATGGCTGCTGATGACCCAACATATAGACAAATAGGCTCCCTCAAAAATCCCAACCTTAGCTTACAAGGATGGTAAGGTTGCAGACACTGATGGCACTAACGAGTCTGAGCGGAACTCGAACCCCCGACTGGCAAACACCAGGCAGAGACGTTAATAATCGGGTCACAACAACCCAGGCATTTACCGTTTTATAAACGGATATATTGAGGTAAAGGGGTGACATTACGGTCACCAACCCGTAAAAGATAATAACAGAGTAGGGTGAAAATTACGGTCGCCAGTATTTTACTGAAATGCGGCTGAAGACTATATTTTTTAAGGAGAATTTCCGATCAAAATCACGGTTATTTTGAAGTGAATGAGAAATCCAATTCAGGTATATTTACGATTAAATTGATTTCCATTTTAAGGAATGGGCCTCTAAATACAAATAAAAAAGACTCATTGAACGAGGTAACAGCTAATTCTTGTTTTTTTTTTCTTTAAAATGTGTAGATTTCAATGGCTTAACAACGCAGAAAATATTGGAAAAAAAATACAGACACCGAAGCAACTGCAAGAATCTCACAGGACACGAAAACATATAGGAAAAAATCTAGTTCCAAAGTCTGGCCGTCGAAGGAAAGAAGTAAGTCATCAAGCTAAATAGTCTGGAATCTGAGAGAGAGAGAGAGAGAGAGAGAGAGAGAGAGAGAGAGAGAGAGAGAGAGAGAGAGAGAGAGAGAAAGGGTAAAAATTAATTTAGTATATTCGAACACACACACACACATACACACGCACATATATATATATATATATATATATATATATATGTGTGTGTGTGTGTGTGTGTGTATACAGCATTATTTATATATATATATATATATATATATATATATATATATATATATATATATGTAAAATGATAATTTCAAATTGCTGCAATCATGCAATAATAATGCAAGGTCATTCAACACAATCAACCACACCCAACAGCATTATTCCCGCAGCCATTCAAACCTTATTAACAAGAAAACAAAAACAAAAAAACCCTCTTTCCATCAGGAACTGCTCTGAGCCTTTCACAATCTCCCATTGAACGTAACCACAGCCGCCACCTGGCCCATTTAAACGCAACCAACTCATTTGTCCCATTTGAACGCGACCCAAAACGCGAGAACAATGAGCACGAGTCTTGGACAATGCCACCGCCATTACACCTGACGTACACAGAAAACTCTTATTCTTTTGTTCCCCCTCCTTGTGCCAAAAAAAAGCTGGGTCCAGGAATACGACGTAATGACGTGAAGTGCCAGAGGTGCTGTGACGCATGCGCAGAAATGACTGAGGTGATGTAACGCATGCGCAGAAGTACCTGAGGTGATGGAACGCATGCGCAGAAGTGCCTAGGGTTCTGTGACGGATGCGCAAAAGTGACTGATATGCTGTGACACATGCGCAGAAGTGCCTGAGAGGATGGAATACATGAGCAAAAGTACCTGAGGGGATAGAACGCATCAGAAGTGTGCATGAGGTGATGCGCAGAAGTGCCTGAGGTGGTGGAGCAAATGCGCAGAAGTGCCTGAGGTGATGGAATGCATACCTCAAAGTGCCTGGATGCTGTGACGCATGCACAGAAGTGACTGGGGTGCTGTGACGCATGCGCAGAAGTGATTGAGTTGCTGTGATGCATGCACAGAAGTGACAGAGTTGCTGTGATGCATGCACAGAAGTGACTGAGGAGCTGTGACGCATGCACAGAAGTGCCAGAGGTGATGTAACGCATGCGCAGAAATGCCTGAGATGATGTAACGCATGCGCAGAAGCGCCTGAGGTGACGTAAAGAATGCACAGAAACGCCTGAGATGATGTAACGCATACGCAGAAGCACCTGAAGTGACGTAAAGTATGCGAGAAGTGCCTGGGAGTGCTATGACGCATGCGCAGATGTGCCTGAGGTGATGAAACAGTTACGTATGTGCAAAAGTTCCTTAGGTGCTGTGACGCATACGCAGAAGTGCCTGAGGTGCTGTAACGTATATGCAGTAATGCATGAAGTGTTAGCGCATGAGCACAACGGAAAATAAGACAATAAGGACAAGTAACCTCGTGAGCAATTGAATTAATAAATTGTTTATTATTCAAAATCTAGGTGTGGGAAATGCATGTTTGTGAGACTAGTTTTCATAATGACCTTCCTTAGTAGTAGTAGTAGTAGTAGTAACCCTATTCATTAGTAGTAATAACTCGAATTAGTAATGATAGTAGTAACCCTATTTAGTAGTACTGTAATAATAACCCTACTTGGTAGTAGTAGCAGTAATCCTACTTAGAAAAGCAGAATGTTCCTATATCCACCTCAAACTAACTTCTTATGGTTATTATAAACAACACAAATCTTAGAATATTTCCTCCCAAAAAAGTTTTTTATAAACCACAACTGCCATCGACAAAAGCTGTTCTCAGAATGAAGGTCAGTGTCAACATCAACAAGTCTACGGTATTTAAACTTCATGTTTCGACTTTGTTTCAGTAACCGTTGTCGTGTGTGACAATTCTACGGGATTTCACCACCTTATTTCAACTTCTAGACGACTTCAAAAAAAGTAAATTCAACAGATGAAGAAATCTTTTATACTTTGCTAAAGGAGATGCAACATCAAGGCAAGCGTAGCAGACACCCAGAAAGACAGGTGGAAAGCAAAAGAGAGGAAAAAGTGGACCCAGCGTCCAGTCTCTGTATGGCCAATCCCTACGTCGTCTAATGATGTATCAACGAAGCACCCATAAACTATAAGGTTACCTTATTACAAAGAGAGAGAGAGAGAGAGAGAGAGAGAGAGAGAGAGAGAGAGAGAGAGAGAGAGAGAGAGAGAGAGTTACTGAAATATCACGAAAAAAGGTGAAACAGGTTATGTCTTTATATTTTAGTAATGGAAGGCCTACTTTGATGTTGTTACTGTTCTTCATATATGTTATTTTAACTATTAATTATTTCTATTGTAATCTTTTTATTACCTTATTTCCTTTCCTCACTGGGCTATTTTCCCCTATTGGAGCTCTTTTGCTTATTGCATCGTGCTTTCCCAACTAATGTTGTAGTGTAGCTAACAAAAATAATAATAATAATAATAATAATAATAATAATAACAACCAGACTAGTTTAAAACTCTTTTAGGCTATTGCTATAATTGAGAGTTAAAACGAACTTGAAGAATCGTTATAGATCGAGCACTAACTTTTTCTCTTGATCTGCAAATGACACTTTGCCTTTAACAATATATATATATATATATATATATATATATATATATATATATATATATATATATATATATATTATATATATATATATACTAATTCATGTATAGAGATGTGTTGTACATCAAGGTAAATGAACTTACATCAAGAGAATTCCACAAAAACCTATATCTCAGCATGTAAATGTACAAGATTGCATTTTGGTAGCGAAGGGAGTAAGTTGCCTTCGGAAGCGCTCGAGTTGATAAGTCCCTCACCTGAGAGGGTAATAGTGTACGGTGTACTTACGAACGAACCTTTTGTAATAAATGAAGAAAACCCATATTCCGACGTCTCATTATCCGTTTATATATATATATATATATATATATATATATATATATATATATATATATATATATATATATATATATATATATATATATCCTCTAGCTCCATAATCACTTACATTAGGGAGAATATATATATATATATATATATATATATATATATATATATATATATATATATATATATATATATATATATATATATATAATCCTCTAGCTCCATAATCACTTACATTAGGGAGAATATATATATATAGTATAATATATATATATATAATATATATATATATATATATATATATATATATATTATATATATATAATCCTCTAGCTCCATAATCACTTACATTACGGAGCTTACTTTGGTCTTTTTTTCTGCCAACATATGAAACTTTATTTTCATATCCTGAAAGTTCATAAGTTATGTATAAATGTGAAATGAAATCGGGGTAATTTTCAACAAAAAATTAAATTTTATGTAAAAGTTTCTAACAAACTCATTTGACCAAAAAAGAAAAAAAAATATTAAGAGCTAAAAATTTTAACTTATTTTCAAGTTCAGAGAAGGGTTGAATCATCTCTGTAAACTCGTTCCAGGACTAGGTTGGATGGTCTCGTCTACAGGCCCATAAGTGAAGAGGGACTCCACATCAACAGAAGGAATGACTCCTCTGCTGGAATGGCCTTTGATGGTAGTCAGGAACTCCATTGGAGAGGCCTCGCAGTATTGGTCAGGAACTCCACTCAAGAAGCCATGTAGTATTGGTCAGGAACTCCACTTAAGAGGCCTCGCAGTATTGGTCAGGAACTCCACTTAAAAGGCCCCGCAGTATTGGTCAGATACTCCACTGAAGAGGCCCCCGCAGTATTGGTCAGGAACATCACAGAGAGGCCTCACAGTATTGGTCAGGAACTTCACTGAAGAGGCCATGCAGTATTGGTCAGAAACTCCACTTAAAAGGCCCCGCAGTATTGGTCAGGAACTCCACTGAAGAGGCCCCGCAGTATTGGTCAGGAACATCACAGCGAGGCCCTCACAGTATTGGTCAGGAACTCCACTGAAAAAAGCCCCCGCAGTATTGGTCAGGAACATCACAGCGAGGCCTCACAGTATTGGTCAGGAACTCCACTGAAGAGGCCCCGCAGTATTGGTCAGGAACATCACAGCGAGGCCTCACAGTATTGGTCAGGAACTCCACTGAAGAGGCCCCGCAGTATTGATCAGGAATTCCACTGAAGAGGCCTCTCAGTATTGGTCAGGAACTCCACAGAAGAGGCCCCCGCCAGTATTGGTCAGGAACTTCCCTGAAGATCTACCACAGTATTGGTCAGGAATTCCACTGAAGAGGCCCCCCCCCGCAGTATTGGTCAGGAACTCCACTGAAGAGGCTCGCAGTATTAATCAGGAATTCCACTGAAGAGGCCTCTCAGTATTGGTCAGGAACTCCACTGAAGAGGCCTCTCAGTATAAGGCAGGAACTCCACTGAAGAGGCCCTGCAGTATTGGTCAGGAATTCCACTGAGGAGGCCCCGCAGTATTGGTCAGGAACTCCACTGAAGAGGCCATGCAGTATTGGTCAGGAAACTCCACTGAAGAGGCTCGCAGTATTAATCAGGAATTCCACTGAAGAGGCCTCTCAGTATTGGTCAGGAACTCCACTGAAGAGGCCTCTCAGTATAGGGCAGGAACTCCACTGAAGAGGCCCCTGCAGTATTGGTCAGGAATTCACTGATGAGGCCCCGCAGTATTGGTCAGGAACTTCACTGAAGATCTTCCACAGTATTGGTCAGGAATTCCACTGAAGAGGCCTCACAGTATTGGTCAGGAACATCACAGCGAGGCCTCACAGTATTGGTCAGGAACTCCACTGAAAAAGCCCCCGCAGTATATGTCAGGAACATCACAGCGAGGCCTCACAGTATTGGTCAGGAATTCCACTGAAGAGGCCCCCGCAGTATTGGTCAGGAATTCCACTGAAGAGGCCCCGCAGTATTGGTCAGGAACTTCACTGAAGAGGCTCCGCAGTATTGGTCAGGAATTCACTGAAGATCTTCCACAGTATTGGTCAGGAATTCCACTGAAGAGGCCCCCGCAGTATTGGTCAGGAATTCCACTGAAGAGGCCCCTCAGTATTGGTCAGGAACTTCACTGAAGATCTTCCACAGTATTGGTCAGGAATTCCACTGAAGAGGCCCCGCAGTATTGGTCAGGAACTCCGCTGAAGATCTTCCACAGTATTGGTCAGGAATTCCACTGAAGAGGCCCCGCAGTATTGGTCAGGAACTCCGCTGAAGATCTTCCACAGTATTGGTCAGGAATTCCACTGAAGAGGCCCCGCAGTATTGGTCAGGAACTTCACTGAAGATCTTCCACAGTATTGGTCAGGAATTCCACTGAAGAGGCCCCGCAGTATTGGTCAGGAATTCCACTGAAGAGGCCCCGCAGTATTGGTCAGGAACTTCACTGAAGATCTTCCACAGTATTGGTCAGGAATTCCACTGAAGAGGCCCCGCAGTATTGGTCAGGAACTCCGCTGAAGATACCACACATTATTGGGTCAGGGACTCCACTGAAGAGGCCCCCCAATACTGGTCAAGAATTCCACTGAAGAGACCAACCACACCCCCCCCCCCCCCGTATTGGTCAGGAACTCCATTGAAGAGGCCCCGCAGTATTGGTCAAGAATTCCACTGGAGACCCCCCCCCCCCCCCGTATTGGTCAGGAACTCCATTGAAGAGGCCCGCAGTATTGGTCAGAAACTCCACTGAAGTCCCCACAGCTTTGGTCAAGAATTCCACTGAAGAGACCCCGCAGTATTGGTCAGGAACTACATTGAAGAGGCCCCGCAGTATTGGTCAGAAACTCCACTGAAGAGGCCCCGCAGTATTGTTCAGGAACTTCACTGAAGAGGCCCCCAAATATTGGTCAGGAACTCCACTGAAGAGGCCACGCAGTCTTGGTCAGGAACTCCTGTGAAGAGGCTACGCAGTATTGGTCAGGAACTCCACTGAAGATACCACACATTATTGGTCAGAGATTTCACTGAAAAGGACCCCCAATATTGGTCAGGAATTCCACTGAAGAGGCCCAGCAATATTGGTCAGGAACTCCACTGAAGTGGCCTCACAGTATTGGTCAGGAACTTCACTGAAGAGACCCCCCCCCCCCCCCCGTATTGGTCAGGAACTCCATTGAAGAGGCCCCGCAGTATTGGTCAGAAACTCCACTGAAGAGGCCCTGCAGTATTGTTCAGGAACTTCACTGAAGAGGCCCCCAAATATTGGTCAGGAACTCCACTGAAGAGGCCACGCAGTCTTGGTCAGGAACTCTACTGAAGAGGCCACGCAGTATTGGTCAGGAACTCCACTGAATATACCACACATTATTGGTCAGGGACTCCACTGAAAAGGCCCCCCAATATTGTGCAGGAACTCCACTGAAGAGGCCCTGCAGTATTGTTCAGGAACTTCACTGAAGAGGCCCCCAAATATTGGTCAGGAACTCCACTGAAGAGGCCATGCAGTATTGGTCAGGAACTCCACTGAAGATACCACACATTATTGGTCAGGGACTCCACTGAAAAGGCCCCCCAATATTGGTCAGGAACTCCACTGAAGAGGCCATGCAGTATTGGTCAGGAACTCCACTGAAGATACCACACATTATTGGTCAGGGACTCCACTGAAAAGGCCCCCCAATATTGGTCAGGAACTTCACTGAAGAGGCCCCCAAATATTGGTCAGGAACTCCACTGAAGAGGCCACATAGTATTCGTCAGGAACTCCACTGAAGATACCACACATTATTGGTCAGGGACTCCACTGAAAAGGCCCCCCAATATTGGTCAGGAACTCCACTGAAGAGGCCATGCAGTATTGGTCAGGAACTCCACTGAAGATACCACACATTATTGGTCAGGGACTCCACTGAAAAGGCCCCCCAATATTGGTCTGGAACTCCACTGAAGAGCCCCCACAGTTTTGGTCAGGAATTCCACTGAAGAGGCCCAGCAATATTGGTCAGGAACTCCACTGAAGTGGACTCACAGTACTGGTCAGGAACTTCACTGAAGAGCTCCCACAGTTTTGGTCAAGAATTCCTCTGAGGAGACCCCCCCCCCCCCCCGTATTGGTCAGGAACTCCATTGAAGAGGCCCCGCAGTATTGGTCAGAAACTCCACTGAAGAGGCCCCGCAGTATTGTTCAGGAACTTCACTGAAAAGGCCCCCAAATATTGGTCAAGAACTCCACTGAAGTGGCCTCACAGTATTGGCCAGGAACTTCACTGAAGAGCTCCCACAGTTTTGGTCAGGAATTCCACTGAAGAGGCCCAGCAATATTGGTCAGGAATTCCACTGAAGTGGCCCCGCAGTATTGGTCAGGAACTCCACTGATGAGAACCCCCCCCCCCCCCCCCCCGTATTGGTCAGGAACTCTATTGAAGAGGCCCCGCAGTATTGGTCAGAAACTCCACTGAAGAGGCCCCGCAGTATTGTTCAGGAACTTCACTGAAGAGGCCCCCAAATATTGGTCAAGAACTCCACTGAAGTGGCCTCACAGTACTGGTCAGGAACTTCACTGAAGAGCTCCCACAGTTTTGGTCAGGAATTCCACTGAAGAGGCCCAGCAATATTGGTCAGGAACTCCACTGAAGTGGCCTCACAGTACTGGTCAGGAACTTCACATAAGAGCTCCCACAGTTTTGGTCAGGAATTCCACTGAAGAGGCCCAGCAATATTGGTCAGGAACTCCACTGAAGTGGACTCACAGTACTGGTCAGGAACTTCACTGAAGAGCTCCCACAGTTTTGGTCAAGAATTCCTCTGAAGAGACCCCCCCCCCCCCCGTATTGGTCAGGAACGCCATTGAAGAGGCCCCGCAGTATTGGTCAGAAACTCCACTGAAGAGGCCACGCAGTATTGTTCAGGAACTTCACTGAAGAGGCCCCCAAATATTGGTCAGGAACTCCACTGAAGAGGCCACGCAGTATTGGTCAGGAACTCCACTGAAGAGGCCATGCAGTATTGGTCAGGAACTCCACTGAAGATACCACACATTATTGGTCAGGGACTCCACTGAATATACCACACATTATTGGTCAGGGACTCCACTGAAAAGGCCCCCCAATATTGGTCAGGAATTCCACTGAAGAGGCCACTCAGTATTGGTCAGGAATTCCACTGAAGAGGCCCCGCAGTATTGGTCTGGAACTCCACTGAAGAGCCCCCACAGTTTTGGTCAAGAATTCCTCTGAAGAGACCCCCCCCCCCCCCCGTATTGGTCAGGAACTCCATTGAAGAGGCCCCGCAGTATTGGTCAGGAACTTCACTGAAGAGGCCCCCAAAATATTGGTCAGGAACTCCACTGAAGAGGCCACGCAGTATTGGTCAGGAACTCCACTGAAGAGGCCATGCAGTATTGGTCAGGAACTCCACTGAAGATACCACACATTATTGGTCAGGGACTCCACTGAAAAGGCCCCCCAATATTGGTCAGGAATTCCACTGAAGAGGCCACTCAGTATTGGTCAGGAATTCCACTGAAGAGGCCCCGCAGTATTGGTCTGGAACTCCACTGAAGAGCCCCCACAGTTTTGGTCAAGAATTCCTCTGAAGAGACCCCGCCCCCCCCGTATTGGTCAGGAACTCCACTGAAGAGTCCCCGCAGTATTGTTCAGGAACTTC
>NC_090742.1:63146433-63261433 GCF_036898095.1 Palaemon carinicauda | reverse complement strand
AGACAATTACAGGCTGGAACAAACTGCCACTGCAATAACAAGGACCAAAACCAAGATTATTTACAAACTTTACAGTAAAATTTACAAAAAAAAAAAAGGACAAAAGTTACTTTAAAATTTAAATCTGTTAGGGTTTCTAGTAGGTAGAAATTTTACTTTTACATGTCCTCTGACCACGCTAACCTTTCCTTATCTACCTGTCAAACTTCTTTAACTCTTATGTTGCTTCAAGTTCCCCCAATCATTCAAGAAAAAAACTCCTATGTGCCTGTCCGCTGCGAAGCCTAAAATGTCCACATACTTTACTCCAGTGGTCTGCTTAATTATTGTTAGCCGAGATCTTAAAAAAATTACAATTAAAAGCACAAACTTTCTTTGGTACGTTAAGTTCTTGTTGTTGATATAACTATTATAGGTAAGGAAAAAAGGAAATAAATAAACTACATGAAAAGTAATGAACAACTAGCGGGGGAACTCAGAGTGAAGACCTCCGCCACAGCAAGTTATTTCTATACCTTTTGTTCGACCTTGACATTCAGGAGATGGAATTGATGCCGCCAAGACAGTAGCCTATTAGAATCTTTGTTTAACGAATGTCTCATTTTCTTCAAGCATTTTAAGGCACATAGCATTTGCTCAATATCATCAGGTTATTTCTTAATTTTTGGTCAAAGGAATACCAATACTATATAACAGTGGGTATTAGTAAAATTATGCCCAACCCTAACTCAAACCTGTCAACCTGATTAAAGTCTGAATTGATATAAGCTTATCAAAAAAATTGACTTACAAACGCAATGCCTTTCTACGTTACCAACGACATATTTTAAAATGGAAACTTTCCTTTTCTGAAGACATCCTCAATAGTCTATATTTGTCTTCAGGATTTTTAATTTTTCTTTCCAATTATCCTATTTCCTTATGTACAATATAAAAGATAAATCTCCTATCCACATTCTCTAGGGCACTTAGCAGATTACAACATAATCACTGTAATTTTCATCATCTTTTGCTTTTTACAAAGTAAATCTATCCCGTCACTGAGACTGGAAATGTCTAAACGAGATCCTAGCATTTAATTCTTGATACCACAGCAACTATGTTACCTATTTTGTCTTAACTGCTATATAAAAAAAAAAACAAGTATCTTTGATACTATTTAAGCTTCCACTAATTTTCTCAAAATATGCCAGACAACTTTGAATCCTATCTCTATTATTTCTCAGTAGGTGTCATTTCTTTATAATCAATAAAAAACATACAATCTGGTATGTATGTACATAGTGTAAAGCATCACAAGACATATATAAAAAAAATAAAGAGCATATACCACACTGAATTATTTTGCCATAAGCATTGCCAAATTGGGCATTACTAACTTCACATTACAATTCCCTCAATTTTGCTTTATATCTTTCTTCAGAAAACCATTCTGGTGGTTTAGTCATTTTGTGCACTGAGAACAATTGCTGTCTAGACAATTTAACTTGATTAGTTCATATAGTTGTTATACTGAGCATTGCAATACCCCTATCTACAGCCGTAATAAACATAATAGCCAGATTACTTTGGCATCATAACTACACTTAACAATTTTACATCAAAATTTAACCAATTAGCATGACTTACCTAAAGAATTGATAACCAAATTAATAGTAAAAGATCTTTAAAACTGGGTGCTTTCTAATTTGATAAACATGGAGGTAAGAATATTGTTATGGGTTGCAGCTCAAATAAATCAATTTAAAACATAAGACAAGATGATATAAAAATTTTAAAGGAATGCTTGGCAAGTGTCTACTGTACTAATTCCAACAATCATTAAATAAAATTAAATTATACCAAGATCAAATTCATGTAATGACTCTTCTTTGAATGAAATTCAGCATTCTTTTACAAATACAAAAAAAATTTCTTTTCTAAAGTGGACCATATACATACATACATATACCAAGGCACTTCCCCCAATTTTGGGGGGTAGCCGACATCATCAAAGAAACAAAAACAAAAAGGGGACCTCTACTCTCTACTCTGGACCACATAGAGTACGAAAATTTAAACAAGTGGTAATAAAACTGTAGCTATCTACACCTAATATGGAAAACTAGTAGCCTAAGGTCCTTAACAATAGTATAAGTGAACTTCATAAATCTAAGTCTTATCATATTGGCTAAGTGAAGGGATATGAGGGCTTAGAGGGACTTCAAATACCAGGTAAGACATTTTACATACAGTACTTTTAAGTTAGGTAAAAATGCACCCTCCAAATCAAGTAATGGATCAAGGATTTGCCTTTGCAATAGAACCTCAGGATGGTTTTAAGTTTTAGATATTTCTTTCTTCTTCCTATGTGTCTGTCGATAATTTTCCATTCTAACCTTGCAATTATTGGGAGCCTTTGTAAAATGATGGACATGACCTTCCGCATGCATAGAACACCACCTAACCTAACCTGCAAGCCATGTCCTTACCTACTTACCGAGCTTACCTAAAGGGGGGAGGGGGCGCTACTGCCTCCCTACAACCCACATTACTGCCGTACTCTTAGCGATTGGGTTGAAAATAAGGGAGTTATTGGACATGGCTGGGAGCCTTTGTATATCAGCGATCAGTTTTTCCCTTGTGGATTAAAAATTGACATCAACTAAGCTCAACTTTCCCCCCTAACCTAACCTACAAGCCATGTCTAAAGGGGGGGCCCTGCGACCCCCCATACACTGCCGCATTCTAAGTTAACCATAATCATACATGTAAGTGGCCGCTATCATATATGCACCCCAAACATTGAAACCTAGTGTTCCCACTAACCTAACCATTTATTAGGAAATGTTGTCCTGACCGGAACTGTAATAATACCCCTACGATTAATAGCTCACCTGGATCAACCCCTTTAGATACAGTCTGGCCATTCACACCCTATTAGCAAAATCAGAAGTCTATCATAGAGCTTATGCTAACTGCATTTATACATAATATATGTGTATATACGTATATTATTTCCAGCGGTAAATAATGAGCTGTCACACCAGCTTTGAGCAATACAGTATTTACATCATAGCCTGAAGGCTTTAAAGACATATACATCAACTATGACATTCCAATGTATTTTTATGGCTAATATTTCAACACATTCATTTCTACAATGAATTATGATCAGTTTGTTCTTATACTTACATGATAAGCAGTCTTCAAATTAAAATTGTTTACGGAATCGTCACACCTTTGTGGGTGGTCGAACACGGTCAGGGTTGCCAGATTATTTCGACTGAATTATCGTATATGAGCCTTAAAATTGTCGTTTTTCAACCAAAATTATCGTACACAGTTTCAATATAATTATTAGGGTGTTACATGATTGACTTATTTCAAAATATTTTAGTATAATTGTTTAATTAAACCCACACACACCTACATTGTTTATACCTTAGGTATGTATCGTACATCGTACCGGACCCCAAATAATCGTACACGTACTATAATTATCGTACGAATGGCAACCCTGAACACGGTTGTAAACAAAAGAAATGTATTACCATACAAAATTACTAAATTGCTAAGTTAAGCATAATTCAGCAACTTCATTTCTACGCTGAAATATCGTGGTAAATTGTAGTAATATTCCTATGATAGTCTGTATTCTTATTTAGATATATAAGAATATCGTATTTAATAAATATACTAAGAAATATAGAGACTAATATATTAATTTTCCATATAAGGGAAAACAACTGATGTGAGTGGAATCTGGCATCACTAAAACTGGGATTGCGCACAGGTTATTTCTTTTTTTAATTATCTCTCTCTCTCTCTCTCTCTCTCTCTCTCTCTCTCTCTCTCTCTCTCTCTCTCTCTCTCTCTCTCTCTCTCTCTCTCTCTCTCTCTCATGATATGAGCGTTTGTATACGTCAAACTTCTTGATTATATTTACTCTACTTAACAAAACAATTATATCATGCTCAATAATGAATGATATGAGAGGTCTTCTTGATGAAGGAAAGTGTGGAATTTTGATTATATTAGATCTCAGTGCTGCCTTCGATACTGTTGTGCACGAGTATTTACTTGACGATTTAAAGTCCATTGGAGTGACTGAGGAAGCACTGAAATTTTTGCGAAGCTACTTAACGAACAGGAAGACTATAGTAGAAGTTTCTGGAAACCGATCTAGTGAGAGAATTCTTGTGAAAGGTGTACCACAGGGTAGTGTTCTGGGCTTTATCTTGTTCAACATATATACTATCGAGCTATCACATATCTTGAAAACACAAAATTGGGCTTTAAACTATATGCTGATGATACTCAGTTCTACCTTTCAATTTCAACAACACAAGATACAAAGAAGAAAATTGATGAGATAATGACTGAAATAAAAACATGGATCCAGAGGAAAAAGCTTAAATTAAATGATGATAAAACAGAATGTATGTTTTTTGCCACAAAGGTGGCTTTGAAGAATTACCAGTTATTTCAAAGTATAAAAAATTGGTGACGCTGATGTTAGGATTGTGCCTGTTGTGAAAAATTTGGGTGTACTGATAGTGAATACAGTGAAAGTGTGTAACTATCACCTGAGAAACATAGAATTTGTTAGAAAATATTTAACAGAGGGCAGTACAAAAATTTTAGTGATGAGTCACGTAATATCAAGGCTTGGTTATTGCAATTCTCTGTACTATAAATTGCCCAATACACTACTAAGAAAGCTTCAAAATTTGCAAAACCGGGCGGCTAGACTGATAAAAGGCATTGAATTTCGGGAGAGAATAACTCCTGCACTGATCGATCTACATTGGTTACCCGTTAAGGCTAGAATTGAACTTAAGATTTGTTTGTTGACTTACAAAGCACTTACAAGTGATAAGCCTAAATATCTTCGTGATTGCTTGTTCCCCTACCCTCAAGCTACTAGCGCTGCTGTAAGAGTTAGACATACTGATGACCCATATAGACTATTCGAAATTAGTGTGAATCATGTAATAGGAGGAAGAACTTTTTGTTAAGCTGCACCGAGACTCTTCAACGACCTCCCACTTGATGTCAAGAATGTGGCAGCTTTCAAGAAAAACCTGAAGACTTATCTCTTTGGAAAGTGTTATAATAGTGATCAGAAAACTATTAAGCCTGAATGCAAATGCTGGCAAAATAAATGAAAAAAATACAGAGCAAAATATAAACTGGAAAGAAATTATTTTCACACATCAAGGCCCGCCTGAACAGACTCTTAGTGTCTGATGGAGGGCGAGAAATAAACCCCTAAAAGTAAAAGTAAGTAAAGTAGAAGTTCTTAAACAGTGACTTAGATATTTCGATTCAGTTATAGAACTTTAAAATGGAATCATTATTCTGTGAAGGCCTGTTCAGCGAGTTTTCGGCCTAATTTACTTCATCCACATAAATGTGTAGACAATTTGAACTAAAATAAATAGAAAAAAAGTTTTCAATAAAGGTATTAAACGGGATGCAATACTTGAAAATTATTTGTTAAATGGCTAGTTTTATATATATATATATATATATATATATATATATATATATATATATATATATATATATATATATATATATATATATATATACAGTATATATATACAGTATATATATATACAGTATATATATATATATATATATATATATATATATATATATATATATATATATATATATATATATATATATATATATATATACACACACTTTTAACAGCCAGAGCAATACAGTGTTCCTTGCAGGTACCAGATTTACCAAAACCAAATAGGAGTTTTCACAAAAAATATGAAGAACATAGAAACACAGTAAAAGTACAATAACAATATTGAAAATGACGTCTGAACATTAACGATTTTGTTGTATATATTTTTTGTGGTGTTACAGTTCTTTCTCTATTGTTTGCCCTGATGTAATTAATCAATGATTCGGCAGTAACAACTAATGCAATAATCCTTTTATGTTAAATCGGATGTACTATCATCTATAAATCATAAATCATTTGTCATATTATGGTGCCAATTAGACAAGTCAATTATGGGGAAGGTCTACAAGGGGCAAGAGTTGATCTTTACAACTCTGAAGAGACAAGAACTTAAGAAGACGAATTTAAATACAAAAAAAAAAAAAAAGATAGAAAATAATCAAGAATAGCAAAAATGTGGCAGCTTTCAAGAAAAACCTGAAGACTTATCTTTTTAGAAAGTGTTATAATAGTGACCTGAAAACTATTAAGCCTGAATACAAAACTGATAACGATACAGAGCAAAACATTAACTGGAAAGAAATTATTTTCACACACCAAGGCCCGCCTGTACAGACCTTTAGTGTCTGATGGAGGGCGAGAAATAAACCCGCAAAAAGTAAAAAGAAAAAAAAAAGTAAAGAAAAACCCGAAAAGAAGAATAATCTCTATAAGAGGGAAATAACAGAAAAATCTAGTAAGAGCAATAGATCATATTGATAACCTAGAAAATAATTTTAAAAAAATGAAAATACTCTTTTCCCTCGAAAGTGTGTTAAATCACAACGCAGAAAAGTAAATTGTGTGTGTGTGTGTGTGTGTGTGTGTGTGTGTGTAAACATGTGATATTCACTGAAAAAATGGTACATGTAAATTATGGAGAGAGATTCCTAAGACATTACATATAGCCTACCTATTAGGAAAGTTTTGAGCTACATGTTTGATATTGTACGAACAGTTACAAAAAATATAATCACACAGTAGCATAACAAATCTCAATTATCATTTAAAGAACGATATTAAACAGCGTTGGAAAGTGGAAGGTTTATAATGTATGGTCAAAATATTAACTTTTAGGTAGAATAAACATAATAACTAAATAATCAACACATTCTAAAATATTTAGGACTTACCGCTACCATTTTTACGACTTTAACGAACATTGCTACTCATGGTGAGCACGCAAGTTATATTGCTTAATAGGCCTACCCCTCTTCTTGCAGCTCTTTAGCATTTTAGGATAAGGCCTCATGTTTGCAACTTTTTTTATGCTAGTTTAATGTATATAACAAATCAATGACACTAAAAGACAAATAATTATTAAAGATTCTTTAGTGTATGTGCATGTAGGTGCTATCCCTCCATGGCATACAGATTGTAAGATATTATTATTATTATTATTATTATTATTATTATTATTATTATTATTATTATTATTATTATTATTATTATTATTATTATTAGCCAAGCTACGACCCTAGTTGGAAAAGCAAGATGCTCTAAGCCCAAGGGTTCCAATAGGGAAAAATAGCTCAGTGAGGAAAGGAAATAAGGAAATAAATAAATGATGAGAATAAATTAACAATATATCATTCTAAAAACAGTAACAGCGTCAAAACAGATATGTCATATATAAACTATAAAAAGACTCATGTCAGCCTGGTCTACATAAAAACATTTGCTCCAACTTTGAACTTTTGAAATCCTACTGATTCAACTATACCCGATTAGGAAGATCATTCCACAACTTGGTCACAGCTGGAATAAAACTTCTAGAATACTGTGTAGTATTGAGCCTCATGATGGAGAAGGCCTGGCTATTAGAATTAACTGACTGCCTAGTATTACGAACAGGATAGAATTGTCCAAATACCAAAATAACAAAAGGAAATTAATGTATATAGATTAGAAAACAAATCTAAGCATCATTCTGTACCGAAAATCCATTTTAAAGTTGAGGCACTATATAAAAGATAGAGTTCATCTATTACATGCTCAAAAGATGAAAAATAGTAATAGTAACAGACACTCCAAAATCAAACCACTGTTCTCTAGTCATGAATAGTGCCATAGTCTCTGTACTATGGCCTAGAGTTCTCTTGTTTGAGGGTACGCTCAGTCATACTATTCTATCTTATATTTCTTCCTCTTGTTTTTTATGCTTATATATGAAAGATTTATTTTAATGCTGCAGCTGTTCTCGATATTTTACTTAAATTGTTCATTACTTCTCTTGTAGTTTATTCATTTCCTTTCCTCGCTAAGCTATTTTTCCCTGTTGGAGCCCTTCGGTTTATAGCATCCTGATTTCTAAATAGGGTTGTAGCTTTGCTAATAATAATAATAATAATAATAATAATAATAATAATAATAATAATAATAATAATAATAATAATAATAATAATAATAATTGTGGAGCGGCCTATATGAGCCGTTACATATGCAATGCATCCCTAAGCAATGGTAAACACAGGGCTGCCATTCGTACGATAATTATCATACATGTACAATTATTTTAGGTCCAGTACGATGTACGATACATACCTTAGGTATATACAAATGTATGTGTTTAATTAAATAATTATAATAAAATATTTTGAAAAGTCAATCATGTAACTCCTTAATAATTATATTGAAACTGTGTACGATAAATTTGGTTGAAAAACGACAATTTTAAGGCTCATGTACGATAATCCAGTCTAAATAATCTGGCAACCCTGGGTAAACATCTATCCCTAAAATCTACTACAGTCTCGGCATAAGAAGAACGCCAATTTCGTGACATAGCATTTTGAAGGCTCGGCATTTTACAGTTTGGTATTATACGGTGCACTTATCCCATCAAAAATGGTAATATAATGTTCTTATTAGTAGTTAACATATAATAGTAAATTTTATTACACTAGTTTATATGTTAGCAATTCAGATATTGCTGTAGGAGAAGGTAAATCCTTCACCTACGTCCGGAACCTCATGCCTCTTCATACGGCTTTCTTTATTTTACTTATGGTGTTATTATAGTTACGTACGGGGAAAGATTTATTATTAAAAAGCAGCATTTTCCTATTGAAAAACAACTGTTTTCTGGATGCATGTATGAAAGTGGCCACTGTATGTTAAATGGTAGCTGACTTAGAATACGGCAGTGTAAGTGGGGTTGCAAGAGGTCGTTATCCCCTCATCCACTTAGGTAAGTAGGGGGGTGTATGTGCGATAGCGGCCACCTGTATGTATGGTAAAGTTTATGTCTAATAAAGAATACGGCAGTGTCAGGCACGGCGGGGAGGTAAGTAGGTAAGGACACGGCTTGTAGGTTAGGTTATAGGGAAAAGTTTAAGTTAATGGATGTCCATTTTTAATCAACACAAGAAGAACTGGCCACTGATATACAAAGGCTCCCCGTTTTCTTCGAAAATGACACATTTTTACTGCTAATAAATACTTAGTGAAATGTATATTTCAATAATACCTGTTTTAGTGAGTATGTAGTGGGGACCAAAGTAGTCGAATTGGTTGTACTGTTTGTTTGCCGTTGAAATGAAGGTCAAATTCGGTTAAAGACCGCAAATAAGTATTGAGTGAAATATATATTTCAATTATACCTGTTTTAGTGAGTGTGTAGTGGGGAACGAAGTATTTGAACTTGTTGTTCTGCTAGTTTACCGTTGAAATGAAGGTCAAATTCATTTAAATCATGTTATTTACTACTGGAAAAATTATGTTCTGTTCAAAATGTTGTCCCGTCCGTAAAGATAATTTTACCGATTATTTTGTGTGGGAGGCTAGTTGTGGGACCATGAAGGCGTAAAGCTTTGTTACTTGGCTATAAGCTAGAATACATTATTTCTAAATTATTTTATTTTTTACCCCTTGTTATTGGTTATTGGTAAATATTAACGCTAACACCGGCCACGGACACTTAAGATAATTTTTCATATCCTCTCATTGGCTAAGCTCTTTCTTGTAAGGATATGGCACCTAGGTTAGGTTAGGGGTTTTATTTTATATTTTTATTATTTTCCTCAAGGTATTTTAATTAGAATGTTTAAATCATTAAAAGTACATTCGTTTACCTGTCATAACCATTAATCGCTGAGTAATAATAACCAAGGTAATCAAATTCTAAGTTTGCATAATTGATAATTAATGCCAAAATACTATCGCACGAGGCTAACGCTTGTAATGAAACATGTTCCATGAGCCAGAACATAGAAGCAGTGAGATAATGTTTAATTGTAAGCAAAGCGAGTACATGCCTGAGCAAAATCCAATAAATCATTAGCTTAATTAAGTAAGGCAGTATTTGTAATACGATGAACACATACGAACAACTCCATAGAAAACGGAATGGAAAGTCATGTTTTTTATGCTTGTCTTGGCTAACTAAAGCTCCACTCTTTTGACAGTGTTTCGTTACTAGTACAGTACTGTACTCAGTTTTAGGTTTTAAGTTTTAGGTTTTATTGTAGTTACGGAAAGGGAAGAGTTTTCTACTAAAAAAACATTTTTTTTCGTTTAGAAAACGCCCGTTTTCTTTGAAAATGACACTTATTTTCACTACAAATAAATACTTATGAAATATATATATACCTATATCCGTCGATAATGGGGAACCTCCAGTGGGAACCCAGGAGTTTGGGTGGGGAAACCATACTGGGAAAACAGTACTATATATATTGGTAAAACAAACATTTTCTTCTCTGTACATTATTTTCTTGAACGTTTTTTATTACGATTACTGATTTTTTATGATGATGACTGGTGGAAACAACAAACTTTATAAAAGTTAATTTGAATATCATGTAATTATACTGGTACAATGTATATTTTAATGTTTTTTTTTTTTAATGTAGTTTAATTATAGAACAGTGGAGTATTAGTTAGGTCATTGAAACTCATGTAATTGAATAGATCTTTACAAATACACTATTTTGAATCCCATAAACTACTGGCAGAAACCTCTATCAATGAAGTTACAGAATTTAATAAGAAAATACTGGTTTTGCTCCTTTCATCATCATGGTACAGGCCACAGGACAGGAGCCTCCTTCCATCCAGTAATTCAGAAAAAACACTGCTTCTGTCCTAAGTTACTTGTTCAAACAGAATGAATGTCCCAATGTTTATTTCTTGAACCTGTTTTTTATTTTCAACATTGGAATGTGCAATATAATCATAGCGCTTATTTTATTTATCATGTTAATAATAAAAGATAAGGGTAGAAACATGCTTTTGGTATGTTTAGTGTGTTCATTGGAAATGGAAGCAAAGTCCAAGTTCAAACAGATGCTGGAGCATGAAGTGATAACTCACCCCTTTTTTAAGTGTGTATTCATACCTTTAAGTTTATATAATTAATAAATAATGCCAAAATACCAGCCCATTGAGCTAACGCACATAGCGAAACATGTTCCGCTTGCCAAAACATAGGAGAAGTGAGATACTTAATCGCAACCGAAGCGAGCATAAGGCAGAGCCAAAACCAGTATGTCATTAGCTCAATTAATCAAGGAAGTATTTGTAGTATGATGAACACTACTACAAATGACTCCACAAGAAATTAGATGGAAAAAAAATTGTTTTCCATGCATCTGGAAGTCCTGGCAAAGAAAAGATCCAATGTTTCATTACTATTACTCGATTTTAATTATTACGATAACTGGCAGGAATAACAAAGTTTAAAAAGGTTAATTTGAATATCACCACAATTAGACTACTACACTAAATTTTAAGATGTTTTGAATGTAATTGTTGACGGTATCAAGTGCAAAACCATAGCTTTTCGGTAATGGTAATTGACCCACCATAACTCAGAAACTATGGATATCCACCAGAAATCATTATCAAAAACATTCGAAACTCCTATAATTACACCATATTGGCATTGTAAAAGCTGTAAAAACTATTGTTAAAATATGAAAATTTACCAGAACTCTTGGGTTAGGTGGTGTTCTTTTATGTTTCCCTTTTTAAGTGTTGTTTGTTCCTACACTTGATACAAACCCTCATTCTTTACTATAGGAGATATTCTAGCGCGAGCTGGAAAATACGGCAGAAAAACCTTAACAAGGTCGATAACGACCGGGCAGGTAATTACCCACCTGTTAGTGGTGGCGGGACCACCGGTCAGTAGCTGCTGTTTACCTTCAATTGAATTCTAGCCGTCGCAGTGGTAACACCGCTGCTCCTGCTTTTATTTGACTGGCAGACTAGCCTCTCTTTTTTTTGTTTTTTTTATTAATCCTTTTTCTTTTTCTTTGTTAGAGTGAGGTCCTCTATTAGGAGGAAGTGTTACTGGCACCTTTATGTCGCCGCTGGAGGTGGATCCTCTTTCCCTATGCCGTCGAAGGTAAGGAGTCACGGACCTCTTCTTCGGCCTCTTGATCTCTCCCTTCAAACTCTTCCTCTCTTCCTTGCCTGCCTCCCTCCGAGGGGAAGTCCAGGAAGAGTGGCACCATTGTTTTAACCCCCATTCCTCTTGTTCAGGCGGATCACGTTGCCTCCCCCAGTGGGGCAATACTTTCTGCCAACGAGAATAACTCTGTTACTGCTTCCATTCCAGATCTTGTACGAGCGGTATGGCCTGCCTTTGGACCTCCTGGTTCCCCTTCGGGGTAAGTTTAGAACCAGTTCCTTGCGGGCAAGGTAGTGCCTCAGGTCCCTACTGTTTTGGAACCCCCGGGAGTTCCGAACCTTGCTTACCTTCCATCAACTCAGTCTGCGCCCACGGAAGTTTTGGTGTAGTTAGTAACTTCAGCTCCTGCGGCGCCTACTTCGCACTCCGTTGCGCATCTACAAATTACAACGTCGCGAGCGCAAACATTGCAGTACCTCCTCCTCCTCCTCCTCCTCCTCCTCCTCCTCCTCCTCCTCCTCCTCCTCCTCCTCCTCCTCCTCCTCCTCCTCGCCCTCTTTAGAGGCTAGGAGGGAGAGAGAGAAAAGGAAAAGGAGAGCTCTCTCTCCTTCGCCCAGACGTTCTCGCCGGAGACACAGGTGACATAGGAAGAGACATTATCGTTCTCGCTCTTCCTCGCCTTCTATCTCTTCACGAGATGTCTCGCCGTAGGACGATAAGCGCTCTCGTCACTAACATAAGAAGATCGCTTCCTCCTCGTCATCGCCCTCTTCGGAGGTCAGGAGGGAGAGAGAGAAGAGGAAAAGGAGAGCCAGCGCGCCTTCACCTAGATGTTCTTGCCGAAGAGACAGGCGATATAGGAAGAGACATCATCGTTCTCGCCTTCTGTCTCTCCTTGAGACTATAAGCGCTCTTGGCACAAACCTAAGAAGAACGCTCCCTCTCGTCATCGTTCTGCCTCACTGTCGTCTTTCTCTTGCGAGGGATCATCTAAGATGCCAGGAGAGCAGCCAAGGGCAAAGCACGTCCTGACCTCGAACCCTCTTCTTCACATAATAGTTTGAGGGTCTCCGTTTGCTCTAGAAAAGTCAGAAAGAGCGTTTCTCCTCGCTTTCACTCGTTATCTTCAGGGAAGATCTCTCTTACCTTCGACTTCTTGATCTCTGACCCTTTGGGATCTCGTGACAAGGAAACTTCGGTTTCCTGGTGCGCTATCCTTTCTTTTTCTCGCAACTCAAGTTGCTGAAACCTCGGGCTCTTGTGCTTTTAGTCACTCTGACACTTCGGTGTCTCGTGACAAGGGAAACTTCCGTTTCCCGTCGCTCTGGCCCTTCGTGTTCTCGCAACACAACCTCTAGGGACATACACGATCACGCTGAACCTTCTGGTTCTCGTGAAACAAGTCACCAAAAGTTTTACTCTTATGACAGAGAGTCTTCGGACTCTTGTCGCGTGGAGTGTTCGCATACGCTCAACCAACACGGCGCCCCTGACCATCAAGAGTTTTACTCTTAAGGCAGAGTCTTCAGACTCCGCTTACGGAAGGTGTTCGCACGCAATTAGCGCTACACATGCAAATCTCCGGTCATACACTCGCGGGGTCAATCCCTCGCTCTCTTGTTTCAGACAGGTTAACCTCCCCAGTTCCTTTGCTCCCTAAGGAGTTAAGGATTACGGGTCTCTCGGAAACCTCGGAAGATGATGCAGGGGTTCGGCCCTTCTTCTCTTCTGTTGAGAGCAGAAGAAAATGGGGAAATGTGTTAGAGAGGCCAAAAAAAGAAAATACCCAGATAGCAGCGACGTAGAACACAATGCTGATCGCTTCGGCCGCTCTGTTCGTTATCCTGCGCTTCATGTGGCAGCTCATGAGCTGCCCATGTTATGAGGTAGCATTCGTTGGGAAACATAGATTGGTGCCAGGAGGTTTGCCTCCAGGGGTTAGAGAACCTCCCCTTACGAGGGAGTGATAAGCTTCCTCGGAATTAAGCTGCGTGAGAGAACCATCCCCCTTCCAAAGGATAGCTTCCCCACTTCAGGCATTCAGCAACCTTCCCTCCTTCGTGAAGAGTTGCGAACATCTTGACGAGTTTTACCTCTGCTATCTCGTTCCCGAAGACTATGCTTTCTCCCCTTGAGCTGGAGAAAAGGCTTGTTCCTCCTTCGAGGGGAACTTCTCCCTCATTCGTGAGAGAGATTATTACGCTTACACTTTTTTCCCACAAGAGCTGGGAGAAAGCTTGACTCAGGCGATGTCCTCCTTCGGGAGAACTTCTCTCTCGTTCACGAGAAGGAGATTATTACGCCTACGTTTTTTCCATAAAACTCGGAAAAAACTTGTCTTAGGCGATGTCCTCCTTCGGGAGAACTTCTCTCTCGTTCGCTAGAGAGAGATTATTACGCCTATGTTTTTTTTCCCATTGAACTGGGAGAAAGCTTGTCTTAGGCGATGTCCTCCTTTGGGAGGACTTCTCTTTTGTTCACGAGAGGGAGATTATTATGCCTTCGTTTTTCTCATAGAACTGGGAGAAAACTTGTCTTAGGCGATGTCCTCCTATAGTAAAGAATGAGGGTTTGTATCAAGTGTAGGAACAAATGACAAACTTATAATAGAGTTTATATTTTTCCTAACATACAAACCCGAATTCTTTACACAAATGTTCCCTCCATCACCGTCCCCAAGGATAGTCCTAGCTAGAATCCGATTGAAGGTAAACAGCAGCTACCGACCGGCGGTCCCCCCACCACTAACAGGCGGGTAATTACCGACCCGGTTGTTAACGACCTTGTTAAGGTTTTTCTGCCGTATTTTCACGCTCACGCTAGAATTTCTCCTATAGTAAAGAATTCGGGTTTGTATGTTAGGAAAAATACAAACTCTCCTATAAGTTTGTCATTTTTCAGTCAACTTGGAATTTTATACCTTGTCTATCCCAACAAACTACAAAGGCTCCAAGATAAGTTTTGGGGTGAATGTAGTTTGTTGGAATAGGGTAAGCTAAGAATACAATAGTCTATTGGGAAGTCCCACCCAGTATACCGAGTAGGTAAGGATAAGGCTCTTAGGTTAGGTTAGGTTAGGTGGTGGTGGTCTGCAATTTCAGACAGAATTTCATGCCTCGAAAACTATGTTTCATCAGGGACACAAGCAATACAAACTATCTCCAAGTTCTTTATGTCCATTTAACAACTGATGTTATTCCTCATTACAGAGCATTTTGAATTATAATGGCGGTTGTGTTGTGGCCATGAGTGGAAAGAATTGTGCAGCCATAGCCTGCGATCTTCGGTTTGGTATTCAAGGACAGACCATATCTAAAGATTGGGAGGTAAGTTGCTTTAAGTCATCCAATTCATGACTATTTTGCTTTGGACAGTTATTATTATTATTACAAGCGGATAAAATGTAAATATTTCTCTGGCGACCATTGTCTATAGTTCACATTACAGTGCTGTTTTAAAAGGTACAATACAGATTTGTTAATTCACCAGCTGTATGGTTTGATAGGATTATTCTCTAGTGAGTCTTATGTTGGTCCTTTGTTAAGTATAGCTTTGAAATTACATTCTCATTTGATGAAAAATTATTTTCAAGCTTTTAGTTATTCTGAAATACAGTATCTCATGAGTGCTATACCTTATTCGAATGTACCTGTGGCATGTACGCAACAAACAGTGTTTGAATTTTGTTTACAGAAAGTTTTTGAAGTTGGACCAAATTTGTACATCGGATTGCCAGGATTAACAACTGATACCCAAACAGTGCTGCAGAGACTCAAGTTTCGCATCAAGATGTACGAAATGAGGTAAGAGAACCTTCGCACAGGAAACTAAGTGATTAATATTAACTGGTTAATTAAAAAAAAGAAAGATTTATGTAATTCAGATGCTATATCAATTGTAGTTAAGAATTTGTAGTGTATATTACAGAGTCCCTGGTTAGGCTGGAGGAACGTAGAGAGTAGAGGTCCCCTTCTTTGTTTTTGTTTTTTTCATTGTTGATGTCGGCTACCCCTCAAAATTGGGGAAGTGCCTTTGGTATATGGATGGATTACAGATTGATTGATTGATTTTTTTTTTTAATTAAATTGATTTGAATTGGCATAAGCACGTGATAGCCTACGAAAGTTTAGGAGGGGAAAGCCAAATAGGTGACATCCTGATTAGAGGAGTTGAAAAAATCAATGTGATGATGGAAAGGCATAAGTAAAATGTTTTTTTCCCGACACAATATACAAACCTTCCGCTCTTTAATATAGCGTTGTCATTTTGGCGGAGCTGAAATAATAATGATATGTTAAAGAGCCACAGGTTTGTATGCTAGGGAAAATACAAATTACAGTACTCCCAAATTTATCATATTAAATATTGAAATTATTTTGAATACTCTATTCCTTTTCAGAGAGGGTCGTCGTGTGAAGCCAAAAACCTTGATGGCTATGGTACAAAATATGCTATACGAGAGGAGATTTGGTCCTTATTTTGTTGAGCCAGTCATTGCAGCTGTAGATCCTACAACTAAGGAGCCATACATTTGTGCTCTTGATTTGATTGGGTGCGAATGTGAACCAGAAGATTTTGTTGTAGCAGGAACTTGCTCAGAATCACTTTATGGTATGTGATGTTTATTACTGTTTACTCCTACACAAATACAAATCTTCTCCTTTTAATGGGAGATTGATTCAAGCTCAGTTAGAACTCTGCAGTAAAAATAGAGAGGTGTTGGCAGTAGTCATATCTCCACAAAAGAATCTGCTTACGAAATTTTCATGTGCGAAACATGATGCGAATATTTTTCCGACTCGCATTGTAAAAAATGTTTCACGATGAAAAGAGATTTGCCAGACAGGCCGAGAATAGAATAGTCACCCATTATAAAATTTGATGAAAACTGGTTGTTTACTCAATATTGATGGGAAGCAAGTAAATGATGGCACAAAAGACTTAATTGTAGAGCCTCTTCCTCGATGAATTATGCGTGCATTAAAGAATTGACTAGAGAATTGGGAACACGACGCCAAAGCGTCAACTGTACGTGCTCTGATCATGGCTCTTGCACAAATTTGTTATTTGATTGAATACCATGAGAAATGGGTTATCAGGATCACCCAATAGATAGATAGATAGACAAATAGATTACGCACTGCCTTAAAACAGATGGTTGTTAATGATTTCACTGCATTGAAGTGCGCATTATGATTTTTGGTTAAGTTGAAATATGGATAAATAGATAACTTTGTAAACAAATTATAATTGAGAACTAGTTACCTTCAAATTCCCTGGGCTTTATACTTACTTCAAACATTCCAACAAAAGGATACACTCATAATCATACTCTTGCCCCTATTTGCACCCGAAACCGATGTTCAATATTCTTAATTTAGATAATTCATTTTGGCTGACAGTAGTTAGTCATTTTTCAGCTCTGGTAAGTGATATTTCTAGGTCCAAGCATAGCTATTTCTGGAATTTAGCCAGCCAGCCATCTTGGTAATAGGGACTTCCACCCGTTTAAGAATGAGTCTTCTTAACTCTTTTCCCCCCGGGCTATTTGGAACTTTCCAGCCCTTAACCCCCAGGGGTTATTTTTTTTCAAGCACATTTTGCAGTATATTTGTTTAAAATTGCTCTAACAGCCTTAATTTTCATCATAGAGAGGTCAGGTTGGTCTCATTCTATTTGAAAATGCCTGAAGTTTCTCAAAAAAATTATCAAAATTATGAAAAAAAAAATGTAAATAGCAGTGTTTTGCAAGGACGTACCGGTACGTCCATGGGGGTAAAGGGATGAGTTTTGTGAAACGTACCAGTACGTCCATTGGGTGTAAAAGGGTTACTATATTAAAGTACGAAGGTTTATATTCATGTAAGTGCAAATCACAAATTATAAAGCAATTTGTATTTTTCCTAAGTATGCAAACCTGAGTCATTTAATTTGAACTTGCTTTCACCCCCCCCCCCCCCCCCCCCCCCCCCGAAAGTCCGATGCAATCAAAGTGACTGTTTATTGAACAGGTAGAAGCTCCTCCACCGAACGGTAAGTACAGACTACTGCTGACACCCTGTTATGAAGTTTTTAACTGCCGAGTTCTAGCTGCCCTTGAATCAATCGCCTATTAACCCTTTTACCCCCGGGCTTTAGAGACTTGTTTTAATCCCTTTTTTTCAAGCACATTTTGCAGTATATTTTTTTAAATTGCTCTAACAGCCTTAATTTTTATCATAGAGAGGTCAGGTTGGTCTCATTCTCTTGGAAAATGCCTGAAGTTTCTCAAAAAATTATCAAAAATATACAAAAAAAAAAAAATGTAAATATAGTAGCAGTTTTTTGCAAGAACGTACCAGTACGTCCATTGGGGTAAAGGGATGAGTTATGTGAAACGTACCAGTACGTCCTTTTGGGGGTAAAAGGGTTAAAGAACTTGGGTTTGTATAGTTAGGAAAAATAAAAACAACTTTTAAAGTATTTTGTTTAGATAAAAGTAGAGTGTAAAGTAATAGTTTAACTGAATAAAAAAGTATCATTTTCTTTGGTAAAACATTTGTAGATTATAGTTACATTATTCTCGCATAGATGTATAGTATGATATTAGTAGCCATGGCCTGACATTGACCTCTCTATATGCTAAGGGAACTGATGATGATACCGGTGCTGTCAAATTTTTTCAACAACCAAGATTCTTCGTATATGATTATAATTTAACACAAGGGTTTATATTTCTTGTAATTGTTTATTGTGGCAAAGTGAAGCACACAAAAGTCAAACCATGTGTTTTATATGAAATATGAATAATTATTACACATTCAAGCACGATTAAGTCTTATCTCATACAGGTCTGATTCACGCTGTTTTGCTTATTAGATATTTATCTTAAACAAATAAGCACAATTAAGTTCTATGAATCAGGATTATAATATGTGAACATTTATGTAATAAGGGTGCATTTATAAGAGCAGTTGGTAAACTGAATTATTATCTTTAGAAGGTAATGGAATGAAGGTCACCTAATTTAAACCATTTTTACAGGTATGTGTGAAACAACTTGGCGTGAAGACTTGGGACCAGAGGAGTTATTTGAATGTATTAGTCAGTCTCTCCTTAACGCAGTCGATCGGGATGCTTTGTCCGGTTGGGGTGCTGTTGTTCATGTCCTGTAAGTACTGAATGTTAAGCTGTATCTTTTGTGCATTAGAGACTTGTTTTAACCCTTTTACCCCCAGGTTATTTGGAAATTTCCAACCCTTAACCCCCAGGGGTTATTTTTTTTCAAGCACATTTTGCAGTATATTTTTTTCAAATTGTTCTAACAGCCTTAATTTTTGTCATAGAGAGGTCAGGTTGGTCTCATTCTCTTGGAAAATGCCTGAAGTTTCTCAAAAAATTATCAAAAATATGCAAAAAAAAAAATTCAAATAGCAGTTTTTTGCAAGGACGTACCGGTACATCCATGGGGGTAAAGGGATGAGTTTTGTGAAACGTACCAGTACGTCCTTTGGGGGTAAAAGGGTTATTGAAACTTGTGGAATTTATATAATAAGCATTTTTAAATGAAATCTGGACATGAAATCCATGTAAGTAATAAAATACAATATTTCATTTTACAGTTGTTTGAATGCAAAGAGTTCTGTATGAGAAAGTATTTGTACCAAATTTGATGTATGGATCAGAGTTGTGGGTAATGAAAGTGATGGAAAGACAGAAATTGAATGTGTTCGAGATGAAGCGTCTGAGGAGTATGGCTGGTGTGTCTTGATTAGATAGGGTTAGGAACGAAGAAGTGATGGTGAGAACAGGTTTAAGAAGTTAATTAGCAGCTAGATTGGATATGAATGTGTTGAGGTGTGCTGCTTCCTCTGGTCGCCTTGGTGACCGCTGAGGTAGCGGCAGTGGGGGATTCGGTATAGGAAGCTTCATTTGTGGTGGATAACGGGAGGGGTGGCTGTGGTAACCTAGCAGTACCAGCCAAACTGTTGAATCCCTCGTCAGGCTGGGAGGAGCGAAGAGAAGTTTTTTCTTTTTCTTTTGTAAGATTGTTAGTTATATTATTATTTTTTTTTTTTGTAAGATTGATAGTTATTATCTCTGAATAACTTTATACTCTTACTATCCCACAATATTAAAGGTCATAACTATGTTTCACATTAATTGACTAGATGATCTCGTTATTCATATTAAGAAAACTAATTTTCTTGACATAGTTTACATTTTACTTTTGGTTTTCTAAATTTACAAGAGTAATGCTTATTCAATTTGTTACTACACAAATTCAAACCTTCATCCCCTTATAAGAAGGAGTATGCTTTCATCGAAATTAGGTATGACTCAAAACTTGAAATTAGGTGTTGGTAGTTGTGGCCGGATTGGTAACGTCTCTGTCTGGTGTTTGCCAGACGGGGGTTTGAGTCTTGCTCAGACTCGTTAGTGCCATTAGTGTATGCAACCTTACCATCCTTGTGAGCTAAGGTTGGGGGAGCCTATAGGTCTATCTGCCGAGTCATCAGCAGCCACTGTCTGACCCTCCCTGGTCCTAGCTTGGGTGGAGAGGAGGCTTGGGTGCTAATCATATAATATATGGTCAGTCTCTAGGGCATTGTCCTGATTGCTAGGGCAATGTCACTGTCCCTTGCCTCTGCCATTCATGAGCGACCTTTAAACCTGGAGGGTAATGGGTAAGCCCCCCGACCCATCTTAGCACTGAGCTCTCACTGTTTTCAGCTGCCTTATGGTAAGAAGAAACAATGTGCAGTGGTTTCCTGATAACTGGAACTGTGCAACAGTTTTCTGTGCAAACCTGCGAATATCCACATTCTTGTTTTCTCATTATTCACTCTGTAGAGTGGCCTTTTGATGACAACACAGTTATCCTAAGGAAGTTGGCATTCCTTATACCTCGCCCTGCTCATTCTGAAGAAGCTTTTGCTGATCCCAAAAGGAAATAAGGACTTATCACTTGGTTTTGCTCTCTTCATAGAGTTCCTGTGGTATCTTCCTCCTCCTGAATGTTGCCATCAGCCTGTATGACCCTGTAGAAGGCAAGCATAGAGTTCTTCCTCCTCCTATGCCTCATCTTTGTTAGATTGCCTTTGCTGCAACTTCTTGAAGTACAGAAAGACTGATTGATAGGATTTGCTTCGACGCAACGTGCGCCATTTCTCTCCCTGTGAAAGAGACTGTTTGGTACCAGGAATCTCCCTTCTTGAAGTGAGTACTGAAAAGTACATATCGCAAGGAGCGGTACTTTCCAGTAACATACCGAGCTCTTAGTAGTACATAATACGGATGTTCATACGCCTGCTACCAGTGCCTGGTTTTGTATGAGCCAATCCCTGGTAGTAATTTAGCCCATCACCTACCTCATCTTCAGGTTGTTACGATGTTGACATGAGTCATTTCTTTTGCTCATGTACAGGAGCGAATTACCTTGATATCTCCAAGGGAAGTAAGTCAGCTAATTTGATTAGTGGGACTCTTATGGATGTCTGCTTTTTAATCATGTAGGATCAAATTAAATTTTCAAAGTAACTTTTATTATTATGCTAACCTGAGTCTTCCAGTTACACATCATGCCTTATCCACCCTGCAAATCCTATAGTCAATTTTTTTTAGCGAAGCAGATTTGCACCGACTCGCGGTGGTGCCCTTTTAGCTCGGAAAAAGTTTGAGCGCTGATTGGTTGGCCAAGATAATTCTAACCAATCAACGATCAGGAAACTTTTCCGAGCTAAAAGGGCACCACTGCAAGTCTGTGCAAATCTGCCTCGCTAAAAGAAATGGACTATAGGTTTAAGGTCAAAGTGAGAGCCCAGTGGCCTGTTGAGTGGGCGGGGCTTGTCCACCATCCTCCAGGCAACTACTATCACCTCGTTATAAATTTTAACAATTTTAACCAGGCTCCAAGAAAACATACTCCTATTACAGGTCTTAGGTTTGTATAGATAGGAAAACCAAATTACTTTAGAAATTTGTGAAATTATATTAAGATTTTTTCAAAATTGACTGCTGAATGGCCCACTTTTAACATTAGGTCAAAAGATCTACATTTTGTCACCCTCATAAACTAACTGCCTCATAAACTAACTGCCTAAGTCATTTTCTCCACTTATTGGGAAATCCAAAAAAAAACCTTCTCATTTCCTAATTCTTTATATCATTTTCTTGATCTTCAATCCACAAATTCTTACAGAAGAATTTGTGAATTAGAATTTGTTAATTGAAGATCAATACAATGATATAAAGAATTAGGAAATGAGAAGGTTTTTTTTATTTCCCAACAAGTGGAGAAAATGACTGAGGCATTTAGTTTTATGAGGGTGACAATTTCCTGTTTGTATTAATTTCTTATTTACTTCACATCTTACCAAAGATGTGTAGCCAAATTTACTGGCTGTTTTTTCTTTTTAAATACTTAGTTCTTTGGAAAGTGTCCGAAGATTTAAATTGACATCCTCTGAGGATTTTAAATTGTCTTCCATTTTCATTTACAGTGAACAAGATAAAGTGACCACACGCTACCTCAAGACCAGATGCGACTAATATTTTTACCTTAAGGTATGGACGTGTAAGGTCTCATTAATAATATTTCTTGTCCTTTGGTTTTTCCACTTTATTTTTACCAGAAAGCCATGTTTTTATATACAGTACTGATATTTGTATGTATAACAGTTTAGTGCAATAATTGAGATTTTTATAAGGTCTAGTATGTCTAGATTATGAGAAGCTTTATGATTAGTACTAAGTATATTTGTATGCATACTAAATATGTCAGAAAATTAAGTAAAGCAAGTAGAATTTAGAAAAAAAAAGTAATACAATAAGATAATGGAATTTGAGGCCATAGTTTCAGAAATTCTCTTATAGCACATAATATTGTATTAATTTTGTCTTTAATGTAAATTTTCAATGCTTGCAGTTGGAAGCCTATGGTGAACAGCAGAGTTCAAAATTCAAGTACTGTAAAACCTAAAACATTTGTAAGGATCATGCCATTTACAGAAGAGTTTTACAAGAACAAAATGCAGACCCCATTTTCAAAATACAGTAACTTATATCAGCTGTATTTGAGAGGACTAATTTGTTATTTAAGGTATCAGTTATAGTCTTTAATGGTGAAAAGAAATGGAAATAAATTTTTGACATTGAATTTGTTTTTCTTTAATAGAGTACTTTCTTTCCTGCTCCTCTGATTATCATTCCAGTAGGAATCATCGGTTGCTGGTGATGGCGCGGAAAAGGATATCAAAGGATATCACTTCCCATTTCATTGGAATGTCATATTTTTTATAACATTGACTAAAGAAATTTGCATTTACAGAAAATTAAATAGTTTTGTATCAACAGAAATTTAACATTGACGTAATTAACATATGAATAGAAAATACAATCTCGTTAGCCTTCAATGTTTAATTAAAAGAGTTTAAATTCTACAATAGGATTGTTCTGTGACTAGATGTATTAACTTCAAGTACAGTAGGTACAAAGATATATTAATTAACAATTTCTTCTGAGATTTATCAATTTTTTTTCCTTTTTAAAGCTTAAGATTTACCCTCAGATGGAAAATGCTAATTGCACAAATGCCATATCATGTGAATATGATTAACTAGTGTACTAATAATATGCAACAAGTAACAACCCTTAAAATATATTTCATATATGAGTTCCTAGTTCTAACTTTACATGGTGTCAACTACGATACTGTACAACATTTGTGTACATATGTATCCATATATACACAGCTAGAATCTTAAAAAGACACATTATGGTTATTTACAAAGTACCGAACAGTGTATTGCTCATGAAAGATATGAATTCAGTATAAAAGAAGATTAATTTCATTATGTACAACGTATATACAAATCTCATAAATGCATGCATGGCTCTTAATTCATGAATGCCAATAGTACGTATATTGAAACAGAGGCAAAGATTATAATTGAATATTATAATACTGTCTTCACAGAAACTTTGACAGTCTGCAAGCTTAAGCCCATTCCTTTCACCGTATAAGATATTGAATATACCTGAAATATGAAAGGCCCTCCAATCAAAGAGACTTTCAATAAGAAACATGGTATTGAAATATGACTTTCAATAAGAAACATGGTATTGCATAGTGATAGATTTATCTATGGAAGGTAAAAGTACAATTAAAAGAGGTCAGAGGTGAGTGAATGTTGAAACAATGCTTCCTTAGATATATGCTCTATACTATGAAGTAAAATCTTTTAAAATAAGAACAGTACAGTATATGGGTATAAGTGCAAAAATAAACCTCTACTTTATTAGCATATACATTGATGTTTTCAGCAAGCCTATTAAAAGATTATGTTCAGAGAGCATAGTACTGTATTTAGTTTCATAAGTAAACATACTTGACACTTTCAGTAGAGAATCGACTCAACACCTGGTCCTGGATCACCTAAATGTCAAATTATATTTTCCTATAATTTTTTTTTTAGACCATATAATTAACTTATGCAACTGAATGTGTAGTGGGTGTATCTTACTAAGGAATGCTAGTGTTCAAGAATAATTTTCAGATTCAAAATACAACTACATGACATGTTCCCAATCATTAAAAATAAAAAATACTGATGCATGCATGCAAGTGGTTACAACTACCTGTCTTACATAAATTCAATAAAATCAACACTTGCAAAGGTCAATACATCTCTAACTTTCACAGCTATAAGTTAATTTCATCACAATACATTAAAATCAAGAGAAATAAAATTAAAACTATAATTCATTTACTTGATACAGAATGGATAACACAAGTGCAAGTACAATATGTCATTAATTTTGTGCAATAATGCAATGTGAACACAGATTTTACACTGCATTTTATCCAATTGAAATGTGCAAAAAAAAGGCAATGACCAATGTAAAATTTAAATATGGTGTGACCCAATTAAAAATGAAACGGTTACAATCCCATGCTCTGGTCTCTCACTGTAATGCTCAACTGGGCATGGGTTTATTATATATACACTTTAAAGATTACTATCTTCAAACGTAGGAATCATATACCCTGAGAGTATATGCACCTTGAATTCATAAAGCAGACCAGTACAGTTAAAGGTATCCAAAGGCTGCTCTTTGATGTTCTTTGGTCAGCTTTTGCACAATACATGATTAACAGGTCAGCTTTTTTGTGTGCATTGATTAGAACTTTTGAGTTCTAAGTAACAATTTTTTGGCATAGCATTTTGTTGTCTCCTTAAGGGAAAAGCAACGAAATCCTGATCATATACTGTATTTGGAACACATGATTTCCTCAATATCCTTAATAAATAGTCCAGTGATATACACAGTTCAGGGAGAGAAACAGGATGGGATACCCACTGTCCAAAGTAGGTAACTGCCAGTGTTAAATTTTCACAGTTCACATGGCCCCCAACTGAATATATTCTCGGTCTTACTTTAAATTAATTCATTTTGATCTCTTCCACCTGAAACCTCTATTTCTTAATATCTGTTCTGTTCCAGTTTTCAACCTCATTTACAGATAAATTCACTAGAAAAAACTTTTTGAGTTATAAAAATAATAATAGACCCATTAAACATATTCTGACTATATCCAAGTTTGGGATTATTTCTTAAAACAGTTCAATGAAATCACCAAGTTATTTTCTTGGACTTTTATAGGGGTAAACTGAAAAACTTGAATGGAAAGCTAGAAAAAGAATAAGGTGAAGTTGAAGTAGTTGGGAAATTAATTGGGAAGAGACTTAGAAATTGTATGAAAAGTACAAAAAAAAGGTGAACAAGTTACAAAGAAATTAAAGAGAAAGCAAATATCAGTTCTAACTTACTTGGAAAGTTAGAAAAAGAATAAGGTGAAGTTGAAGTAGTTGGGCAATTAATTGGGAAGAGACTTAGAAATTGTATGAAAAGTACAAAAAAAGGTGAACACGTTACAAAGAAATTAAAGAGAAAGCAAATATCAGTTCTTACTTTATAAGCGAGATATTTAAATTTGCCACAAGACTGCTAACAAAAAATGAAAGATGCAAGGGGAAGCACACGGATGTTTCCAATTTTTTTCAAGTTTTTCTTTAGGACCATCTACATTACTTACAGCCTTAAAGTTTCTATTAGTTTTCTTTAGTCTTGTTTAGCTTTCCAACTACTACTTTGCCCCGCTTAAATTTCCACTTTATAAAGAAGAAATATGAATTGGTGGTCTCATTCAACATTAAGAATACAGAAGTCACAAGTGGATCATAAGGAACAATGACTAAGAACGTTATAATCACCCCAGATGGGTTTTTTTGGACTATATATTAAGGTATTTGGTATCAGTTGAAATTAACCTCATGTGTGATTTGAACCTCATTACTTTCCCTCTGAGAAATGAATGATTAAATGCCAAAAACTCATAAAAAATCCCGTTACACAAAATATGTGTAATAAATTTATACAAATATACAGTAAAGCCAAAATTCTAGAATCAAGCAAATATTAAAATCTAGCAGTTTTGCCATCCAACTGGATAATACATGAGAAAGATGACTTCAGATTTGTTCACGATGTAGAAGTACATGATTTTTCTCTATAAGCCTTTTTCTACAATGAATTCTAAAGCTATGAAAAACCTGACAGTTTTGCCATCAAAAGATGACTGCTAATTATTCTCCAGTGAATCTTTACACACTAATTCCTCTCAACAGGCCAAGGCACAAAGCTAACAAAATGGGTTTCAGATGGATGAAAATCTCATATTGCCTGTTAAGAGAGGTCCTATGATTTTCAAAAGTAAAAAGACAAAACAATGAGACGTCAGATCATTAGTGGACCTTAGTAACAGAGTAAGCTTGGTTTGAAAATCAGTTAAAATGTTATACCTGTCCCACATATTTTTCAAACTACAATATCTCCACATCAAACAACTTTCCCCCTACACATCACCCAACCTACAAGAGCTAAGCAATAAGCTCACTGGCGTGAATATCTACCGACTCGAGATGTCCTAGGGTCAGGGGAGATGAGCGGGTGCTTGGTCCCTTGTTAAGCAAAGAAAGCCATGGCTAGACTCAAAAACATAATAATCATGTCTGTAGGACTGCTGTACCCAGGTTAGTATTTGGGATGTACTGTAGCATGCAGTAACAAAAAAAGGAAGAAAAGTCTCTTATGGTGTGTTATGCCTATGTAAATGGCCGACCATCTCTTGGTAGCTCAAGAGATATGTACTGTATAGATACGTAACCTTACCCAATGCAACAAACTGATGAACCAACAACCTGTAGACACAAAATTGTAGTGAAAGTGCAGTTGCACATTTAAAATACATCTGATATCTGCAAAGAATATAAAATCCATGAAGCATACATACACTACAATACTGAATATATTAAATGGACACTCAACTGCTCACCTAAAATCTAATCCTACACTATTTCCAATTTAGGATATTTAGTTTGAAATTTGAAAAAAAATCTTATTCTACAAAAGATTATACAACATAGATACCTGAACAAATTCTTTCAAACTCGTGATATTAAAAACACTAAAAAAAATTTGACCTGTTGTACTATGAATAAACTGAAGTAGAACTTGAAACTACAATGCAACAAACTTTGTGAGAACAAAAAATATCCTAGAAATATATGTACTGTATAAAGATATTTATGAAAAATAAAAAGCTAAATCTCTCTCACATATGCTGATGGAGGCTGAATAATATCATTGCCATGAAAGACTACCAGTTATTGGAATATAATGCACAGATTACATTGCAGGTGTAACTTACAAATCCATGCTATCTGAAACAGAAATTATAAAAAACAGGGACTTGCGAGTTAAATGTTAGATGAGTTTCTTCCCTGATCTCATTAATTAGGAATTGGGAGCCAATATAGCTCAGCTCCAGTTTCCAATTTCCATTATGTAAGGATATCACTCCCAGTGCAAATATTTTCTAAGCTAGAGATCTTTACAAAAAGTACTCAAAAATAAAGCTTGAAGGAATCACAGAACTATAAAAACCGTTGAAAGTGACCACGAGTAAGTTATACCTGTACTAGACAAAGAGGGACTATTTCTTTGTCATTGCCTAGCATGCATCAAATTTAGGCATCCATAGCATAACATTTACCGAAACAGATTTCTCAGATATGTACATACTGTTGCTAAACAATAAGCGGTAATTCAAATAAAAAAGGGCCTACCATCATTGAGAGAAAATCATGTAAAGGGGTGCTATACTACACTAGCCAAAATGGAATGAACTGTACACATAACAGCGAATTCCTTACAATGTCAAACAATCATTTCTTATTTATATATTGATGTTTCATAACTTGGTATATTTTATGAGTAAAATACAAAAACCCCAGTTTTACATATTGCATTCGGCACAAAAGCAAAAAAAACTGTTTACCATCAACTGTTTAATTGTGATATGAGAATCACATATGTTTAAAGTAATATGTATTTTCATAGCCATACAAACGCAAGTCTTTTAATTAGGGGGACTGATCCAGCATGAGATGGAATCCATTATTAAAGTTGGATAACAAGTAGTTACCCAGCTGGTGAGAATGCATGGCGAGTAGCCTCGGCCCATTTCCAGCCAGAGAGCCTTCACTACTGACTTTTCGGCCCAATACCGAGAGGGGCGGTTGAGGAGGGAAGTTGGATTGGACTCAGGTTTGTATGGCTAGGAAAAATACAAATTACTTTAAAAACTTGGAATTTGTTACTACGCGGCATACAAACCCTCATCCCTTATTTAGGGAAACTTACTGCTTGGTAGGCTACAAGTCCCCTGGAACCCAGACTAGAAGGTTTATTTTCTTCCCTGGAAGTGATCACTGCTTGACCTGTGGAGAAGCAAAGTGATGACCTCAGAAACCTCTTACCGACCCAAAAGTTTGGCCACCAGCCTCTGAAGAAAAAATCACGCTGGATCAGGGAGTCCTACGAAACAGTCCTCCATGATTCCACTGCTGCCAATACACGACTCTCAGAAAGAAGAGAGTTCCAGAATGTCAATGCCACCTTTGAAACCAGTGTCTCACCTCTTCAAAACTCAGTTAGCCCACTGGTTAGGTGCCTGGTGGACAAAGAAGGTTTCTGCGTTACTACCTGACAGCATACGGCTTCTCCAAAACCTCTGGGGTTGACTTTGCGAAGTACGTCACTGCTCCTAACCAATGGATCCAGGAAGCCCCATGGAGAGAGGCCAAAGACAAAGCCTCCATGGCTTAGAAGGACATGCCATTCACCCGAGTACCTCCAATGATAGTCCCCTCTTAGGGTGCACATTGAAGGGTCAACCTGCAGAGATGCAGATAATGCGTTCTCCAGTGTGCAGAAGCTCCGCTACCGAGAGAGGGAGTGTGGCAGGGTCTTGCTTAACCGAATTGCCTGGAGTGAGTTCTCACAACCACTTGCTCCAGGAAGACTTCACCAGATCCAACCATGGCAACTCCAATGAGGGCTTTGAACTATGAGGAGCACCGAAATGTCAATCAATGACCAAAGTCCTCCCAGCAGGAAATGCCACAGTTGCCTGCACCAGGCTGTTGAACACATGATTGAGGACATGGAGCTTCACAAAGGAACTCTCCGACTTGAGGTAGTTTGCCAGAGCAGGGAACAGACAGGAGTCCTTGAGACATCTTATCCCCAAGAACCCTAACACTTTGCCAAGGCCAAAGCATGCTCTGGATTGAATTGAATTGAATATAAAATTTAGGCCTTAAGCCAAGCACTGGGGCATCAAAGGCTCTAGAGAGACTGCTCCCCCCACAACTATGACTGTTGGGAACGTAATTAGGGGCTGATGAAGGCCTGGGCAGGCCAATGGGAGAACTAGCACAGGACCTAGCAGAACCAGGAAAAGTACCAGGTACTTCTTCAGGTTGGGGTGGGGGGCAACCAAATTCTTGGCTTATCAAAGCGCGCATGCACACAGGTACAGCCTCAAAATAGTGCTTTCCTCTCTACTAATGAAAGAGAACTCATTGGTAGAGGGAGGAGTGGTGTCCAGTGGCCTTGAAACAGAAAGCCCCTGAAAGAGAGGTGGTGTCACAGGGAAGCCCTATCCCTGGACTTCTTTGACCTCTTCCTCATCTTAGGAGAAGAGCCTGAATCTGGTCAAAGGACTAGAAGAAGGAGGAGAATGAGAAAGAACAGCGTGCATATTCTTCCTCTTCCTGGCTCTACAAGCAGAGCAATCAAGGACTAAACGACCATACACAATGATGCTCCCCCAGGGGTAAAAACCACATAGGTTTCTCCAACAGGAGCCACAACACTGAGGCACACTGTCACAAGGGGAGGGGAAGACACTCTCACAAGGCCCCGCAATGAGCAGGAATGGAGGCAAAGCCACTGTCACTGAGGAAGGAAGAACAGGCGACAGACCCCTAACACAACGGTTGGGGCAACAGACACAGGGGAAGGGGTGTGAATAACTGGGTGTGGCTTAGGGATTGGAGTAAACCCATGGAGAGGGTAACTCTCACCTTAGCCTACCACATCTATCTGATGTGGTAACGTCCCTGACTGGGGTTCGAGTCCCGCTCAAACTCGTTAGTTTCTTTGGTCGCTGTAACTTCACCATCCTTGTGAGCTAAGGATGTGGGGTTTGGGGGAACCTATAAGTCTTTCTGCCGAGTCATTAGCAGCCATTGCCTGGCCCTCCTTGGTCCTAGCTTGGGTGGAGAGGGGGCTTGGGCACTGATCATATGTATATATGGTCAGTCTCTAGGGGCATTATCCTGCTTGATAGGGCCATGTCATTGTCCCTTTCCTCTGCCATTCATGAGCGGCCTTTAAAACCCCTTATTTAAATTTCTGGCAGCGGTAATATTTTCTTAAACTTTAAATTAAATTTTACTAACATCATTGGATAATATTTCAGATTTATAAAGACAAGGAAGGTTTTCATTTATAGTTCCATGGTGTACAACCATACCCAACATATAATTTGATTCCAAAATTGCAGAAGAAATTTAATAAAAGTAGATACAATAAAGGGCTATATATCTATATACCATGGTACTTTCTCCAATTTTGGGAGATAAACGACATAAAAAAAAGACACAAAAAGGGATTTTTTTCTCATCAAAGTTTCATTTGTGGTGGAAAATTGGGGGAGGTTGGGCCATGGCCCCTTATTAGTACCAATAAAACTCGGTCGAGTCCCTCGTTAGGTAAAGAGGAACAATGAAGGTTTAAATAATTTCAGATAATAATTTTTTACTCAACTAAGTTTTGAAAAACCTCTTGTAATTATACGATCATTATTTTACCCGGCAATGTTAAAGTTTCCCCATCTTACGTAAGAGATAAGCTAATTGAACTGATTAAAAAGATTTTCCCAAAGCATATGAGAGAGTGCTGTGGGGCAAAAAGGCAAGGCTGTAAACACTACACCCATCTCCCCTCAATATACAATCAGAAGCTACCTTCCCAAAGGGCAAAGGAATTATGCTACTCATGAGAATCTGGCTTAAGTGAACGATCATATTGCGCATGCATGATGTTTTTCTATAATCTGAGGATAAATCCTTTTTTGGTAAATGAAATATATTGAAAGTGTTTCAAAATGCTTATCTGATCACGTGGATATTGATGAAGCTGGTAATATGCACATTCAGTCTTTACAGATTTGATTATCTGAATTTTATAAATTATCTTCACCATTATTATGTTGAAGCAGGAAATGTATTCATGATAAAATGTAGAACTTTCCTATTCACTATGAAAAAAGTGCCATTGCTGTGAGTAATCTGAGGTAAAGATACCATGAAAATGTAGTTGGTGATAGTCGCAAGAGTCTGGACTACTGTACTTCAGAATTTCAACACAATCTCAAATATTTCCAAGATGTTGGATATGTGCACACATCCTTCTGATATAGAGACACTGTATGGTTTCCTTGCCTAATATGTCTTCATAATGAATAATGAATTGTAAATTGCTATCTTAAAGGTGGATCACCAGACGAGGTTGTCACAGAGAGATACTTGTATGTAGAAAAAATCAAGGTTAATCCAAAGGACTACAAGAAACTATAAAAAAAATTGAGATGCAATTGTTCATCAGTATGAGAAAAATCACTAATCTACTATGAGTATTCACCTTTGAAAGTAAAACTAAAAAGTATTTCAAAGATGGCAGTAATTGTGATATTATGTAAGCAGATATATTTACCTACATTATGTAAATAAATATATTTACTTACAATTATTTTTTCACTAACACAAAGTATTGTGGTGCCCTGAACACTACCAAATCATCTTCCTCTTTATCTCACTTAGAAAAGTATCCTGACTCAATCCTGTGGTACACATTTTTGCCCAGCTTATCAGTGAATATCGGCATCAATGACCTTAGATGTCAGGATGCCAGATAACTCCTAATCAATTGATTATCAGTGAATAAGACCTTGACAAAGTGGAAAAATCCCCTCTTTCATCCAAAATCTCATATTAAACTTTAAAGTTCCAAAATGAAATTGAGATATTTTAAGAGTTCCCACAAAAGTGAAGGTCCCTAAGTTTATTTAATCTTGAATGCATCAATTTTTTAACTCATCTTTCAACTTTTTTATCTTTTGCAGAAATAATTGTTTGCCCTGTTAATAATCTCACCAGACCAGCAAATCGATGGAGACCAGAAATATAAGATTTTACCTCTTTATCTAAACCCAATACGACATAATTACGTGATAGACAGTTCCTAGAAATGTTAATTGAAGGTTCACACATACCCAGAAGCTAAACAAAGAAATGTAGGATTTTCTCTTTCTACCTAAACCCAATACGACATAATTATGCGGTAGAAAGTTCCTAGAAATATTAATTGAAGGTTCACACATACCCAGAAGCTAAAAAATTTTGACTGACTTTTTGAGAACTTGCGTGAATACTGTCAGCAGCAACACAGCATGTGTACTATATAACGGGAAGACTCAGCTTCTTTTAAAATAATGTTATAATAGAATCTTTATCAGATATCCATCTAATTTCTATATCCAGTGCACAGGTGATTAGTCACCTCAGTAAGGAACACAAAAAATATCAAAATTTATGTAGTCTTTTCGAAAGAAATTTTTTTCTTTATAAACTTGCTTAGATAAACAATCATGTGTCCTCCAAGTTACATTTTCATTTCTCCTTCATGCAATGTATTAAATTACTGTATCATGAGAAAAAAAAAAGAATTAACTATAATACTGCTTATGATAATAATCTCATTATAAACAAGAATATTATATCGATCACTCCAAATTACCACTTATTGGGTCACTTCATCTCTGCAAAACTATTCTGAGAAAACCATCACAAAAAGAATCTTAGAAAAGTAAAATTACTCCCTTTTTTTAAGACTCCTTCGGTGGGAAAGATTAAAATGCTAAAATATATCAGAAAGTGAATTCTAATACAGCAGTCGCAGCCTCATGTGGGAATGAGATCACTAAAATTTATAGTATTACCTTTAGCCTATAAAAACAATTCCTGTGATTCTTAGGATATTTTAATATGCCACCAGTTCCCTCTTCTGGGACGTTCCCAGTTTCCGAAGTCCATATCACTATCCCTTAAATTATAAAGTCACTCAGATTTATTTTAAGAAATACCCGCAGGTTTATGATAAGTTACATACTCACGCTGTGCTAAAATGCTTAAGAGTGTTCAGGTGGCTGGTAAATGGTAAAGTCTTGCGCATGCTTCTAAGATAACGGGTCGCACCAAACCAAACTATAACCTTCAGTGGAGATCATGCAGTATCTTACCCAAAAATTGAACATTTTCCCTATAATCTGAATCCTTGCCTCAAAACCAGTCAAAAAATGTGATTGCATATTTACAAAGTTACCAAAAAATACATAGTTCAACTGAACACATCAGTAAGGCCACGAGCAACAAGAGCCCATCTTTACACATACCGAAGATGCTGGTCTTGCTCTCAACGACAACCAAAGCTGTTGGTTGGGGACATACATCTCAGCTGGAATGTCATCATTTTCTGGACTAAGCTTGACTTCCTTGTCATGCTTGCGACCTGTTAATGAAGAGCCAAATGAGGACTTGGAGGAACAAAGAGATATTATCATTATCATTACTTGCTAAGCTAGAACCCTAGTTGGAAAAGCAGGATGCTATAAGCCCAGGGGCTCCAACAGTGAAAATAGCCCAGTGAGGAAAGGAAACAAGGAAAAATAAAATATTTTAAGAACAGTAACAATAAAATAAATATTTCCTAAATAATCTATAAAAACTTTAACAAAACAAGAAGAGTAATAAGATAGAATAGTGTGCCCGGGTGTACACTCAAGCAAGAGAACTCTAACCACAGACAGTGGAACACCATGGTGCAGAGGTTATGACACTAACCAAGAATTAGAGAACAATGGTTTGATTTTAGATTGTCCTTCAAGAAGAGCTACATGCAGTGTTTTGATAGTCAATAAGTTTTTCACATTATCTTAAAAAAATTATAAATTTCCTTTTTTCTCCAACTGTTAAAATATTAAAATGAAATTGTTATAAGGCAAAAGTCTATGGCTCAAGTTAACAAAACTTAAAAAAATAAGAATTCAAGCAATCAACACAAGAAATAAGACTAACTAACACCCATTTGGGATCAGCAGATAGTAACTAATCTTTCCGTGCAGCGGAGGAGAATAATACCCTTTGTGTATTTTCTTCTAATTCACTTAATCACTGTTTATTCTCTTTGGAGTTAAAGCGATGCCAACATTGAAAGCATTGTCTCACAGATATTCTATTCAAGTCACAGTCATTGGTCAAATTATTTAGCAACAGAAGTACTTATGGAATGATAGTTCAAAGAAGAGAAACATACCAGCACTGATAGGCCCCATGGGTGCTACTTGATTTTGGGAAGTGTAGCCAACGACTAAAGGCGGTTGCCTCATAAGCAATCTCGCCACTCCTTCACATTCTCTCAACACGTCTACAGCCAATACCTGTGTTCGAGCTTCTGGCGCTAACCCAGGGTACTTTTGTAACCACTCTGCCAAGGCATGGAAATCTGATGGAAAACATTTCAGAAATTAATGAAAAATTAATGATAAAACAATTATTACCAAAGCATGAAAAAATTTCTTTCTGATGACTGGTTTTATTCAATAAAACAGAATGTATTTACACAATTCAACCTAGCATTTTTCTCTTAAGCATAGTTAGTTCATGATCATTAAAACATGTGTTAAAATAAAGCACCCATTTCTTCATATGTCTATGGTGCAGTTGTGAAGGAAATCCCTTCTTAAAAACAGATCTGGAATCAATTCTTTACCTCAGACAATCAAAATCATCCGTGAATAAAATGAAAGGAATGAAGGTAAAAAATATGAACGATGAAAAAAGGGGTTTTAACGAAGAAAAAACTTATTTTTGGAGAGGTGGTATGTGGTCTCTAATAACTTTCCTGTGGAACTGTAGAACAGGAAATCCAGTAAAACAAAAAATGCCAAAGAAATATTGTCTTTCCTGCTCCAGGGTCAGTGTATCAATGTGCAAACCCCAGAATTAGCTAATATAGGATCTACTGAATCAGTCACAGCAACTCTTATCCTGAAGTACATCTGACCACTGATCTCACATCATAACCGAGAACCAACGCTGGTACTGGAGAAAAAGGTGCCAGGGAACTTGTATACGCTCTACTATCATCCTTAATATTCGGAGTAAGGCTTACTGTACAGTATTGTATACAGTATGCCTCCCTACCCTACCTATGGCTAGGCAGGACATCTTGGAGACCACATACCAATTCCCAAAAATAGGTTTTTCCTTAGTCAAAACCCACTTTTTGGGGTTAATGTGCTGTGTGGTCTCCAAGAACTAATATCAAAGAAACATTAGACTAATGTACCATAATGAACAATCATCTCAAACCAAGCAAATGATTTGTTCAATGGTAAAATATCAAGCCGATACTCACCTCATAAACGAAGCCAGATGAGGGAGGTCATTAGAATATGGATAGCCCTAGTAGGATCTCTGCAGGGAAGATACTGGAGAGAGATTGCTATTCCCAATTGTAAAGCCACGAAATAATGAGTGCTTGGAAATAGCCACGAAATAATGAGTGCTTGGAAATAGCCAAGAAAAGAGAGGTGCTGGCTCATTTCGTGGAGGTAAAGGACCTCAACAATGAGTGTTTGCAGGAAAGGAGACACCTACATTTTTAATAATATTGGACTTTCTCTTGGCAGGGACAGAGCATGATTTCAAAAGGTCTGGGCTGGTCATGGACCTCTAAACCTTCTTATGGGTTAATTCCCCAATTAATCCATTGATGTGAGTTGGTTATAGTTTTAAGGCACGAAATTACTCTGGGCCCCTTGCTTAACCTAGCTGAGAATAGTGTCTACATGGCTATGTTAACCTATTAGGTATATTGCAAATGCTAATTACTGCAATTTTACTTCATATTGAGATCAAACCCAGTCTCTTCAAATGAAAAGCAAGGTCTCTATTGATCACGTTGCCAGAGGGTGTTTTACAAAATCTTAAAACAAGAAAAGTAACAAAATAATTTTTACTTAAACATCCCCAGCAGACAGAAAAAATAGGCAGTACAAGCGTACTGTATACAGTATGCTGATAACTGTAAAAGATTTACCTAGCCTAAAAACTTAGGCCGAAGATCAAAACTTAAATTAGCGTGATAAAATTCATAAGAAATTAAGAGGTGATAAGACACTAAACCTAAACAACTTATCAAACCGACATGAAAACATCAGAAGCTTGTACTGTGGCAGAACAGCGAGAAATGTATACATCTCCCGTCTATCATAGTCTAAAAACAAGAACCAATACTTAGACTCAGCAAACAATATGAACAACTGTGTTAATACTCAAAAGAAGTACAGTAAAGAGAAGACTAATTATTAAAGCTAAATCATTCCCATGCTGTCAGGAAAAACAAAAACAAATTCCAAACTAAATGGTATCATACTTCGAGTAGCAAAAGTCAAAGTAAACAGCACCCAGAGAAGAATATTATTGTACGTTTATTGCATTAACTTTATTGCTCAGAATAACAATTAACAAATAACAAATTCAGAGGTTAATCAACGGTACTTAAAAGTTGAGGAGGATGCAAAAATCTGGGGCAAAGAGCGTAAAGATAAGTGTGTATGTTTGCTTCCCCAACAACAGATATAAGATGGTAATTGAGCATAAACCAGTGCCCAGGTAGCTTTGTCTCCAGTCCTAGTACTGTTTCTCAGTGACAACTTGTCATCAGCTGTCCAAAGTATTTCAGCAGAAGAGGTGCTATGATGGTTCAGCAAAGCCTGAATCCAAGAGTCTCCCTTATACTTGCTAAGTCCTTGCTATGCAAGTTGAAACATTTATGCTAGAAGAGGGAAGACAATATTTCTTTGATATTTTCTTGTCGTATTGAATTCTCTATTCTAGCCTGTTACAGGAAAGTTCTTGGAGACCACACAGCACAAAAAAAAAACCCAAAAAAGGATTTAAGTAATGTCCACACATTAAATACACATAAGGACAGATACTTGCTCATCCCTGGCCAAAGCATACCTTTCAACAGTTGCTGAGCACCCCACAGGGAAAACTTAATTTTTTGAGCTTTTATGTGTTCCAGCCAAGCATAACAAACCACCTTAAGTATTGCTGATCCAGCTCGACGTTGTAAAACGACACCGAGTTTTGACACAGCATCCAAGACAGGTTCCAGTACTGCAGCTTAAAGAAAGAGTAAAAATCATCTAAATAACTGTTTCAAACACACCAAACACCTGCTATTGTTGCTTTGATGCATGGTTTTATAAGGCAGGGAACTCTACTATTAAATGCAATGCTAAATTTCTCTTACTATATAATGCAGATAATGCCACCACAAATTTTTTTTTTTTTCAACAATCTTTAAAGATCTTTGTTACCAAGATCCTTCATGGTTTCATCCTATTCACGTTCTTCTAACTGTTATCCTGATTCAATTTATCATTGCCTAAATCATACTTATTTGAATTCTATCCTCTCAGATCTCCCGTATTTCAGGCATAGGATGCTTTAAGACTAATACCCTTCTTATAGTGCATTGTATAAATTAAGTATATAATTTCTTATTTTCCTATTATTGAACTTACTTTTAATGCATCATAAAATTTTATAGATCCTCGTTTTAACTTCTAAAGCCAAAAAGGAAATTTCTGAGCAAGAATTTTTTTAACATTAATAACCACAAAATTTCTTCATACAGATCCTCAAGTGTAAATGCATCATAATACAACTTACCAATGTATTCATACACATAATAATGAGGTTCATGAGGGATTCGACCAATACCACGCCACACTCTCGGCTTTGGCATGGAATTCTGAAGTTGCGCCAGACTTACAGTTCGACAAACATTACTTATGGCTTCAACTGATTCTTCTTCACTTTCCTGTAGAACGCAAATGTTCATCATTAAAGAAATTACATGGAAAAAACACTAAAGAACTTCTCAAAAATTACTTGAAGCTAAAAGGCTCAACTATGATACTTCATAAGACTACAATAAAAAGTGCATTTATGTAACATGGTACGATAGAAAGCATTCAAATAATACAAGAAGTAAATTCAATATGAAGGAGAACGAGAAGGATGTCAGTGTTCTGCATGAAGAGAATAACTAGCACTGATGTTTTGAAGTATTTCATGTAACCAAGGCTAGTGGTGCCAACTGTAAGCAATTTATAGCTTAAATTCATTTACCTAAGCCAAGTTTCCTGACATTCAAAGTGCACCAGTTAATAAATCAGGTTTTGGGTTGCATAAAAACCACATAATTTAGCAAGGGGGAGTCTTGAGTTAAATCTAACATCTTATATTATTTTTGGACAAGAGACTGATTATAAGATATGACACTTTTGTCGAAGAAAATCGCACAAGCACTCTCACACCCAGTCCATAGGATATGGTGAAAAAAAATGTTAGAACAGCAATGATTGTTTTTGGTCAAAATATAGTATATGCAACATGAATGGAAAATTTCTCTATCTCACAGATGAGGTTAATACGAAAACAAGATCTAGGGATTAACCATAGATTTTATACAAGCTTAGGAAAGGTCTTATCAGATAAACAGGTTTAAAAGCCAGAAATGACACCTAAATACTGGTTAACCCTGAACTTAAAGCTAGGCAAAGCAACACCTGGGTTATATTCAGTGATCTTTCTCTCAAATGTTAAACATACAAGACAGTTGAGCCATGTCTGTCATTATGAGATCTTTATCTCATAACCTTCCTCTGTAGAGGCCTTGTTTGAATGGGTCAAACAGTTTACATAACCTTCTTTGTTTGCAAGAAACATAATATTTTTTCAGAGGAAAACAAAACCCAATGGTTACGGCACAAGAAATCATGGTAGAAAATGACCTCAAGAATAATATTTACAGTACATTTTACTGCAGTAATTGGTCACAGTGAAAAGGATCAAGAGGTTCACAGCGTGTGTGTGATATTTACATACATATACCAAAGGCACTTCCCCCAATTTTGGGGGGTAGCCGACATCAACAAGAAACAAAACAAAAAAGGGGACCTCTACTCTCTACGTTCCTCCAGCCTAACCAGGGACTCAGCCGAGTTCAGCTGGTACTGCTAGGGTGCCACAGCCCAACCTCCCACATTTCCACCACAGATGAAGCTTCATACTGCTGAGTCCCCTACTGCTGCTACCTCCGCGGTCTTCTAAGGCACCGGAGGAAGCAGCAGGGCCTACCGGAACTGCGTCACAATCGCTCGCCATTCATTCTTATTTCTAGCACGCTCTCTTGCCTCTCTCACATCTATCCTCCCATCACCCAGAGCTTTCTTCACACCATCCATCCACCCAAACCTTGGCCTTCCTCTTGTACTTCTCCCATCAACTCTTGCATTCATCACCTTCTTTAGCAGACAGCCATTCTCCATTCTCTCAACATGGCCAAACCACCTCAACACATTCATATCCACTCTAGCCGCTAACTCATTTCTTACACCCGTTCTCACCCTCACCACTTCGTTCCTGACCCTATCTACTCGAGATACACCAGCCATACTCCTCAGACACTTCATCTCAAACACATTCAATTTCTGTCTCTCCATCACTTTCATTCCCCACAACTCCGATCCATACATCACAGTTGGTACAATCACTTTCTCATATAGAACTCTCTTTACATTCATGCCCAACCCTCTATTTTTTACTACTCCCTTAACTGCCCCCAACACTTTGCAACCTTCATTGACTCTCTGACGTACATCTGCTTCCACTCCACCATTTGCTGCAACAACAGACCCCAAGTACTTAAACTGATCCACCTCCTCAAGTAACTCTCCATTCAACATGACATTCAACCTTGCACCACCTTCCCTTCTCGTACATCTCATAATCTTACTCTTACCCACATTAACTCTCAACTTCCTTCTCTCACACACCCTTCCAAATTCTGTCACTAGTCGGTCAAGCTTCTCTTCTGTGTCTGCTACCAGTACAGTATCATCCGCAAACAACAACTGATTTACCTCCCCTTCATGATCATTCTCGTCTACCAGTTTTAATCCTCGTCCAAGCACTCGAGCATTCACCTCTCTCACCACTCCATCAACATACAAGTTAAACAACCACGGCGACATCACACATCCCTGTCTCAGCCCCACTCTCACCGGAAACCAATCGCTCACTTCATTTCCTATTCTAACACATGCTTTACTACCTTTGTAGAAACTTTTCACTGCTTGCAACAACCTTCCACCAACTCCATATAACCTCATCACATTCCACATTGCTTCCCTATCAACTCTATCATATACTTTCTCCAGATCCATAAACGCAACATACACCTCCTTACCTTTTGCTAAATATTTCTCGCATATCTGCCTAACTGTAAAAATCTGATTCATACAACCCCTACCTCTTCTAAAACCACCCTGTACTTCCAAGATTGCATTCTCTGTTTTATCCTTAATCCTATTAATCAGTACTCTACCATACACTTTTCCAACTACACTCAACAAACTAATACCTCTTGAATTACAACACTCATGCACATCTCCCTTACCCTTATATAGTGGTACAATACATGCACAGACCCAATCTACTGGTACCATTGACAACACAAAACACACATTAAACAATCTCACCAACCATTCAATTACAGTCACACCCCCTTCCTTCAACATCTCAGCTTTCACACCATCCATACCAGATGCTTTTCCTACTCTCGTTTCATCTAGTGCTCTCCTCACTTCCTCTATTGTAATCTCTCTCTCATTCTCCTCTCCCATCACTGGCACCTCAACACCTGGAACAGCAATTATATCTGCCTCCCTATCATCCTCAACATTCAGCAAACTTTCAAAATATTCCGCCCACCTTTTCCTTGCCTCCTCTCCTTTTAACAACCTTCCATTTCCATCTTTCACTGTCTCTTCAATTCTTGCGCCGGCCTTTCTTACTCTCTTCACTTCTTTCCAAAACTTCTTCTTATTCTCTTCATATGACTGACCCAGTCCCTGACCCCACCTCAGGTCAGCTGCCCTCTTTGCCTCACGTACCTTGCGCTTTACTTCCACCTTTTTCTCTCTATATTTTTCATACTTCTCTATACTATTACTCTGCAGCCATTCTTCAAAAGCCCTCTTTTTCTCTTCCACTTTTACCTTCACTCCTTCATTCCACCATTCACTGCCCTTCCTCATGCTGCCTCCAACAACCTTCTTGCCACATACATCACTTGCAATCCCAACAAAATTTTCTTTTGCTAACTTCCACTCCTCCTCTAAATTACCAGTTTCTCTTACTCTCACCTCGTCATATGCCATTTTCAACCTTTCCTGATATTTACTTTTTACCCCAGGTTTTATTAGCTCTTCAACCCTCACTAGCTCCCTTTTACATCCACCTACTCTATTCCCCCACTCTTTTGCTACAACCAATTTTCCTTCCACCAAAAAATGATCAGACATACCGTTAGCCATACCCCTAAACACGTGCACGTCTTTCAATCTTCCAAACATTCTTTTAGTTATCAACACATAATCCATTAATGCCCTTTCTACTACTCTTCCATTTGCCACTCTTACCCATGTATACTTATTTTTATCTTTCTTTTTAAAAAAGCTAGCACTTATTACCATCTCTTGTTCAACACACATATCTACCAGTCTCTCACCACTCTCATTTTCACCTGGTACGCCATACTTCCTGAAATTATTAATGAAAAGTAACATTCAGGCTTCATAAGTATAGGGATCACACATCTACCATACAAACAGCCCAGTTCTGATATAACAAGCATAACCAAAAGTTGCAATTCAGATCTAATAGTTTGAAGCCATAAAACTATATGGCTTAAATTCTTTTTTTAAGTTTTATCAACACAAAACCTGAAAATATGAATCTAGTACAAATTACTCTTCAGAACAACTAGAAAAGGAATGAAGCTCATGCCACTACTGTACCTTAACTTCATCGACCACTTTTTGGATCATAATGACGAGCTTGTCTCGCATCATAGCGTACTGTAAACGTGCCATGTCGTCTGTCTTGATCAGGTTATCTCTCTCCTGTATCTGAAATTATATAGGACAGATTAACATTACAGGTTTGACTTTCTTTGAATTTTGAATTTAATAATTATTCGCAAGATTTAGGAACGTCCACCACCAAATATATAATTTCAGGGATAAATTTGGATTCCTAGAGTTAGGATTATTCTAGTTGCCAATACCTATATTTAGGGAATATAAGGTAAGTTATTAAGTATAAATCAACAACACACACATGTATTCCTTCCTTCATAATAAATATCATTAAATCCCTTAGGCTTAACTCTCGTTATCCGTGACTAATTAGTTTCCAAAAACTACTGCGTATACAAAATGAATTTTTCTCATAAAAATATATGCTAAGTGTGTCTAATGTGGACCATAAGTTCCCAACTTTCATATTATATCTGAATGAACTGTATTTTACCTAAAATGAATAAATGTATTAATTACAGGGGTGAATGTAGTTTATCGGGACAGGGCGATATCTTTCTTATTACTAGCCCAATCGTTTTTCCTTATGGGGAAGATGTGCTTTACTATAATCCGATATACAGTGCCATAATATGAAGTTATTTTATAGTTTCTAAGTTCAGCCCAAGAAGGGGGTCCGGGGGCTTGCCCCCGCCTAGGGGCTGTGACCTGGGAACTACTAGGTTCGGTTAGGTTGGGTTTGTGGGGTTTATATGATAGCGACAGTGGTTTGGGGGGTCGCAGCCCCCCCCCCCCCCCCCGTTAGGTCATTAGGAAGGTAAGGATACGGCTTATAGGTCAGGTTAGGGGGGAGAGTGAGTTGGGGTTAGTAGTTGTCCAATTTTTCTCGGCGTGTCCCCATAAACTCCAAAGGCTCCTGATTACATATTACTATATTTAATAAACCTGAGTTTAAGAATGAAATTAATGTCAATGTATCGTGAATTGTGGTGAGTTATTCATCCAATCATGTCAGTGAAAGCAGGAGTTAGCCAACCATACATTTGTAAGTAAATGTAATGTCGACACTTTAACTAAATGCCCCATGTATTCTTCTGTACAAATAAATAAATCTTTACTGTATCCACTAATAATGCACGTAATATTCACACATTCGTATCGTAATAAGAAATAAAAACATCGCAAATTTAAATATTTTCTGTTTGTGTTTATAAGTTGGTCGGCACTATTGTCTATGCTTTCAAAATCAGGTGATTAAGGCAAACTACCGAAGGATATTTTTAATTTCCTAAATGAATACATTATTACTTGAACTATCATTTTCAATCTACCATACTACAGTAACTTAAATGGTTTTATTTGAAATATTTCTCTCATATTTTATCAGCTGTTAAGTTTAATTGTATATAAAAGTTTACCGGAGTGTATAATTCATGTTGCTAATGCATGATTATTTATAGTTTTAAGCTTCGCGGTGCTTGATTATAAAGCTTGTGAAATTTTTCTTCTTGAATTTCATAGTCTTGTATTATATCATGTTATATCAAAACCATTATATCGGTTTTCAGACAATTTCATGTTTTGACTTGTGCTTTTTAATATTAGGCTATAATTGTTGATTTCTAACTCAAAATTTTATGTTTTAATTAATTTTTTTTTTAGATTTTCAACTCTAAATTACACATTTTCATTTACGTACTTTGAGAATTGTTAATATAACATTGTAAAATATTATTCAATAATTATTAATGATAAATATCATGTCTGAATATGTTATTTTCATTAGTAAAATAAATTTTTGAATATACTTACCCGATGATCATATAGCTGTCAGCTCTGCTGCCCGACAGAAAAAACCTACGGGCGGAATACGCCAGCGATCGCTATACAGGTGGGGGTGTACATCAACAGCGCCATCTGTCAAGTAGGTACTCAAGTACTCGATGTCAACATAGAACCAATTTTCTCCTCTGTCCACTGGGTCTCTATTGGGGAGGATGGGTGGGTCCTTTAATTTATGATCATCGGGTAAGTATATTCAAAAATTTATTTTACTAATGAAAATAACATTTTTCAATATTAAACTTACCCGATGATCATATAGCTGATTCACACCCAGGGGGGTGGGTAGAGACCAGCATTACATGTTGACATTATTATGAGCTAAGTATTCCGTATTTCATTTTAGCAGTTATTCAAAATAACAAACATAAAATAAATAAGTACCTGGTAAGGAAGTCGACTTGAACAATTACTCTGCCTTTTTAAGTACGTCTTCCTTACTGAGCCTCGCGATCCTCATAGGATGCTGAGCGACTCCTAGGAGCTGAAGTATGAAGGGTTGCAACCCATACTAAAGGTCCTCATCAAAACCTCTAATCTAGGCGCTTCTCAAGAAATGACTTTGACCACCCGCCAAATCAAGTAGGATGCGAAAGGCTTCTTAGCCTTCCGGACAACCCAAAAACAATAATAAAACATTTCAAGAGAAAGATTAAAAAGGTTATGGAATTAGGGAATTGTAGTGGTGGAGCCCTCACCACTACTGCACTCGTTGCTACGAATGGTCCCAGAGTGTAGCAGTTCTCGTAAAGAGACTGGACATTCTTAAGATAAAAGACGCGAACACTGATTTGCTTTTCCAATAGGTTGCGTCGAATATACTTTGCAGAGATCTATTTTGTTTAAAGGCCACGGAAGTTGCGACAGTTCTAACTTCGTGTGTCCTTACCTTCAGCAAAGCTTGGTCTTCCTCATTCAGATGGGAATGAGCTTCTCGTATTAACAGTCTGATAAAAATGGGATAAAGAATTCTCTGACATAGGCAAAGATGGATTCTTAACTGAACACCATAAAGCTTCAGACGGGCCTCGTAAAGGTTTTTAAAAAGAACTTAAGAGCTCTTACAGGGCATAATACTCTTTCTAGTTCATTTCCAACCATACGATAAGTTTGGAATATCGAACGATATTGGTCAAGGCCGAGAAGGCAGCTCGTGTTTGGCTAGAAAACCAAGTTGTAGAACATGTAGCCGTTTCGGATGAGAATCCGATGTTCTTGCTGAAGGCATGAATCTCACTGACTCTTTTAGCTGTGGTTAAGCATATCAGGAAAAGAGTCTTAAAGGTGAGATCTTTCAGGGAGGCTGATTGAAGCGGTTCGAACCTGTCTGACATAAGGAATCTTAGTACCACGTCTAAATTCCAACCAGGTGTAACCAAACGACGCTCCTTCGTGGTCTCAAAAGACTTAAGGAGGTCTTGTAGATCTTTATTGTTGGAAAGATCTAAGCCTCTGTGACGGAAGACTGATGCCAACATGCTTCTGTAACCCTTGATAGTGGGAGCTGAAAGAAATCGTTCTTTCCTCAGATATAAGAGAAAGTCAGCTATTTGAGTTACAGAGGTACTGGTCGAGGATACGGATACTGACTTGCACCAGTTTCGGAAGATTTCCCACTTCGATTGGTAGATTCTAAGGGTGGATGTTCTCCTTGCTCTAGCAAACGCTCTGGTTGCCTCCTTCGTAAAGCCTCTAGCTCTCGAGAGTTTTTCGATAGTCTGAAGGCCGTCAGACGAAGAGCGTGGAGGTCTTGGTGTACCTTCTTTACGCGTGGCTGACGTAGAAGGTCCACCCTTAGGGGAAGTGTTCTGGGAACGTCTACTAGCCATCGAAGTACCTCGGTGAGTTATTCTCTCGCGGGCCAGAGGGAAGCAACTAGCGTCAACCTTGTCCCTTCGTGAGAGGCGAACTTCTGCAGTACCTTGTTGACAATCTTGAACGGAGGGAATGCATATAGATCTAGATGTGACCAATCTAGTAGAAAGGCATCTATATGAACTACTGCTGGGTCTGGGATAGGTGAGCAAACTATTGGGAGCCTCTTGGTCATCGAGGTTGCGAAGAGATCTATGGTTGGCTGGCCCCAGGTGGCCCAAAGTCTCTTGCATACATCCTTGTGGAGGGTCCAATCTGTTGGAATTATTTGTCCCTTCCTACTGAGACAATCTGCTATGACATTCAAGTTGCCTTGGATGAACCTCGTTACTAGTGAAAAGTCTAGACCTGTTGACCAGTTGAGGAGGTCCCTTGCGATCTCGTACCATGTCAGAGAGTAGGTCCCTCCTTGCTTGGAGATGTACGTCAAAGCCGGGTGTTGTCCGAGTTCACCTCCACCACTTTGCCTTGAAGGAGAGACCTGAAGCTTTCCCAGGTCAGACGTACTGCCAGTAGCTTCTTGCAGTTGAAATGCATTGTCCTTTGACTCGAGTTCCATAATCCCGAGCATTCCCTACCCCCTAATGTCGCACCCCAGCCTACGTCCGATGCGTCCGAGAAGAGAACGTGGTTGGGAGGCTGAACAGTCAGGGGAAGACCCTTCTAAGGTTGATAAAGTCCTTTCACCAAGTCAGGCCAGACTTTATCTTTCCGGAAACCGGGATCGAGACTGCTTCTAGCGTCTTGTCCTTTTTCCAGTGAAAAGCTAGATGGAGTAGAAGAGGACGGAGGTGTAGTCTTCCTAGTGACACAAATTGATCCACGGATGACAGTGTCCCTACCAGACTCATCCACAGCCTGACAGGCAGCGTTCCTTCTTCAGCATCTTCTGGATGGATAGCAGGGCTGGGGGCTGATCGTCTTGTTCAGCAACGTCCTCATCAGAGGGTTCCTCATCCGAAACTGATGAGGAAACGGCAACGGAGTGGGCAACGTCTGACTCGCTGAATCCGGTCGCACTGGTGGATGCGTGACGGAGCCGGACGCAAAAACATGGAACTGCTGCACAGTCTGTGAACTGTCAACAACCATGGGTGCGCGAGGAAGTACAGCGTCAACCCGAAACTGTCTAGACTGTCTGGGTTGTGCAGTCAACACCCTACCGGGTTGCTGAGGTTGACGCACTGCGTCACAACAAGTCACCTCTGCTGGTTGTTGAACGTCCTGAATGTCAACAACCACCTCCGAGCGTCGCTTAACATCAACGTGCGACTGACAACCCACACTGGGTCGCATCGGTGGAGGAACCATCTTAACTGGCAGACGCGAGTACTGGCAGACGCGAGTAGGTTACCTCAGCGTCAACAGTGCGCACAACCAACCGGTTGGAAGGTTGTTGGCCAGAAGGTTCTTCTCCGCATTTAAGTCCTCTATCAAGGACGCAAGCTTGGACTGCATGTCTTGCAGCAAAGCCCTTTAAGGTCTACGGGAGCAGGTGTGGCAACAGACGGGGTTAGCGACTGAGGCGGAACCATTTACCATCCCTGAAAGCCTTGTTATGTGTGACATAATAGTACAGTAAAACTTCAAAGGCTCACAAAAGTTGAGAAGTTGACCTGTAAACAACTTGGAGCGTCTCCTGGCTAGGCGCCAGGGCGAGTCTACCAGAATTGAGAAGTCTACCTGGGCAGAGGCATGAACTCCCAAGCCAAGAACTTCTCTCGTGTCCTATCAGACTCTCGCTCTATAAGCCAGTTTATTTAAAGTCCATAGAAGGCTAAGCAGCTTAAGGCTCCTCTCCAAATGACAGAGTCCTCAAAGGAATATCAGTAGGAGGGAGAACAGCACTTTCTCATCTACAGGAACCTAGACCGAGAAAAGCTAGGTTATCTCAGTGAGGGTCTCACTGGTGCATTAGCAGTAGACCAGAAGGCAACGTTATGTAACTGCTTGACAGTCTGTGAACTGTCAAAAACTGAACAGTCAACCACAACAGGTGCGTGAGGACATACAGCACTGGTGCATAAGTAGCAGACCAGAAGGCAACGTTATGTAACTGCTTGACAGTCTGTGAGCTGGCAACAACCAAAGCTGTGTGGGGAAGCCTCAACTCCTGACTGACTAGTCTGCTGCGGGCGAGTGGCGGTAACCACAGTGGGTTGCGGAGGCTGACGCACCGTGTCAAAACACGGCAACTTAACTCCACCCTCCTGTGTTGTGGTAGCACACGCACGAAAACGGAGTGCTCCGTGCGTCTGTGGGAGTCAGCATGCGTCTGGCAGGGTCGACTGCGCATGGGTGGAGGAGCTCTCACAGCCAGAGTGTGGGAGCAGGCAGCCGCAGCGTCTGCTGGGCGCACAACCGTGGCAGGTTGTAGGCAAACGTGTGCATCGTCAACCTTCTCCGCAGTCGGAGTGTGGGAGCAGGCAGCCTCAGCGTGAGCTGGGCGCACAACCGTGGCAGGTTGTAGGCAAACGGGTGCATCGTCAACCTTCTCCGCAGTCGGAGTGTGGGAGCAGGCAGCCTCAGCGTGAGCTGGGCGCACAACCGTGGCAGGTTGTAGGCTAACGGGTGCAGCGTTAACCTTCTCCGCACGAAACTCCTGCATAACCGCAGCTAACTGAGTCTGCATAGACTGCAGTAAAGACCACTTAGGGTCTACAAAAGCGGCAACAGACGGAGCTACTGTCCGTTGTGACTGAGGGTCTAAAACAGCGGGTGCGGCAACAGACGGAGTTACTGCCTGTTGCGGTACCACCTTGCCTCTCTTAGGAGGTGTGCAGTCGTCGGATGACTGCAGCGAGTCCGAACTGACCCAGTGGCTACACCTGGGCCGTTGGACTTGCGCGGAAGGGACCGACTTGCACTTAATAAGCTGCGAGACCTTGGTCCAAGGTTTCTTACGAGAAACCTCTTCCGCAGACGAGAAGTAAATGGGCTCTCTCGTCTTAGTGTGGGTGGGGCGATCTTGGGTAGATACGCCCGAAACCACGGAGGGAAAAACGTCTGTTCGCTGATCAAGGCCTGAAGAACCCATAAGTCGTTCGACATTACTTCTCCCCCGGGCTTGGGAGCTTGCAAGAGGTCCCGGACTAGGTGAACGACAGGCACGAACAGACGAACCCTCGGACGCAACACTGTAACACTTTGCGCATATCACTTTATCACTCTGATTTTCTGTTTTGCACTTATTTCACTGCGAAAACAGTCGTATAATGCAACAGAAAACATATATATAAAGATAAAGAATTCAGTGGCTGGGAAAGAGACTAAATACTAGTTCAAATAAACTACGTTTACAATCTCTCACCGCACATAGCCTGGGAACAAGAATAAAACCCTAGAAACGTTTTACCTTCTTCCCCTACAGCGACTAGGGAGGAGAGTAAAACGAGAACAACGTTACCCGCTTGAACGAAACGTTTTTTTCTCCTCTCTCTCCCTCCGTCTCTATCTCTCTCTTTCTCTCAAGAATTCGCACCTGAGAGAAGAGCCCAATTATATATCGTCAAAACATGTTATTGTTAAAGGAAAAAAACTGAAAAGTTTTCCAAATAAAAAGTTCCTTTAATTTAGAATTTAAACCATTTAAGCTAAGAAAGAATGAACGAAACGCCAGAATCGGTTTACTCTTACTGCAAAGTGAAACCGTGATACACTCTCTCTCTATCGTAACGATAGAGCGCATGTTGAACGTCCTGAACGTCAACAACTGCGTAGACTAAAAAACTAAACGTTAGTTCATCTTTGAAAACAGTACGTAGACTATCAAAGAAATTCTTTCATAAAACATTAATTTTAAAAGTTTTAAATTCTTTAAAGGTTAAATACGAAATAACGGGCTCAACGTTGATTAACTTCGGTTCCAAGTTAGGACTGCCTACTATCAGAAAAGGTCGCATATAAACAAAACATAAAAATTTATTTTTACTGTATATGTTTATAATAAAAGGAAAGTTAATCGAAGAGGCCTAATAAAGGCGGAGAGATATAAAATATATAGATCTATAACGTGTTAAGCAAAATTACTAAAAACCTAAACACACTTCCGTCTAAGGGAAGGGTCGGCCATTTAAAAGTGAAAGAGAGTCCATACTCTCTTTGTCACCATAATTAAATCTATCCAAAACGAGTTCAAGTTTTGAAATGAAGATAAAACCCCTGCATAGCGAAAGCTCAAAACTGGAATAGTGTACTTCACCAAATAGTTGTGAAAACAAATCCAGTTAGTAACAGCGTATTTAGTAGGTCTTGCCAGTGGCACGACAGAGAGAAAATTGGTTCTATGTTGACATCGAGTACTTGAGTACCTACTTGACAGATGGCGCTGTTGATGTACACCCCCACCTGTATAGCGATCGCTGGCGTATTCCGCCCGTAGGTTTTTTCTGTCGGGCAGCAGAGCTGACAGCTATATGATCATCGGGTAAGTTTAATATTGAAAATGCACTTTTTAACAATGCTGTACAGCATTTGGTAATTTTTAACGTAAAATTTTACATTTCGAATTGCGTTGTATGGTGATACATATATAATGAGAGTTGAGTGTAGTGCCAAAAACCTTAGTACTGTACCGCAAACTGAGTTTTCTGTTGGAGGTCTTATTTTTGCAATACAGTACTGTAGCTTCGTAGTCTTTTTTCAATATTTAACCAAAATTAAAAACACTCAGTCAAGAGAATCCAAGTTCAGTAGACACCAAGAGTGAAACAAGAGATTCTAGGCTAGGCAAACAAAGATGTTCCACTGTGTGATTTTAGGCAAATATATATCAGCTTCTGTTACATCACGACAATAATAACCAATAAACAACTTACTTTTAGCAATTTCAAGCTTCTGTTACATCATGAAAATAATAACCAATAAACAACTTACTTTTAGCAATTTCAAGCTTCTGTTACATCATGAAAATAATAACCAATAAACGGATTTTGAGCGAAGCGAAAAATCTATTTTTGGGTGAGATAGCCATGGCATCCTGATGGAAGGTTCCTTTTTGGTAGCTTCCTTGGGTATAAGACTACTAAGATATTCCCAGAGAATTTAACCACAGGTTATCACAGAATTCTAACTTCTGGAGCGAGTATCTCAAAGGTTTCCCTTTAAGACATCGTAATACAACAGGGGACGCGCATGTCTGAACGCGCCACATAGCTATCTTCACCCCGAACAGAGTTAATGCTTCGGTGTGTAAGGACTGAGAATAGCTGGGAGCCGTTCCACAGCTAATCTCACTCGTGGCTACTACTGATACTCGAGACGTAAACAAACGGACGCCATTGCTCTAATGACGTCACGCCCGTCTTCATCCTGAAGCCAGTTGCTGCCCATCACCATGATACAGTAGCACAGGGTGGGAACAAAACTGGACGAAGTAGTAGGGAGGGTCCATCAGGACGCCATGGCTATCTCACCCAAAAATAGATTTTTCGCTTCGCTCAAAATCCGTTTTTTGGGCTCAAGCCATGGCGTCCTGATGGAAGAGTACCAGAGAATCAATGTATCGTGGTAGATTTTCCCCTAGTATTAAGTGCCTAGGCATTGACAAAACAGCAAAGTAATCTTAGATAAAGAACCATAGGGACGAAGTATCCTGCCCCCCTTGGCAGTGAAGTTCCCATGGGCTATGCCGACGTCAAAGTGGTATTGAAGGGCTATTCATCCTGAGAGAAGAACTTGAAGAACTTAGAGATGAAGCTGAATGTTTGGTATTTGTATAGGAACATTCTGAAATTAGACCAGTGGTGGTTGGACACTGTGTATAGAGTTCATCTCTTGGGTATCAGAAGTAAGTATTCGTGTAGGAACCTTACTTAGTCAGGGTGAATATAATTTAGGATTAGATATCTTAAATTCTTCATAACCATAAGAAAGGAGGAATAAATAAAACTATGACAGGTATGTATTTCATAGTAAGTAGGAGCTGATAGAGACGCACAAGTAATAAAATAGAAATTTTATTTCACAAATGCAGAAATTAAATAATTTACAGCAAAAAGTAAAGTTCATTTACAGTAATAATAATGTACATAGAAAATAAAGGCTTGCTCTTGAATCTGAAAAGGAATTTCAGGATATTAGTAGGTACTCGTTCTCGAGGAACGCAAGTCTTTAATTAAAACACATCATGCTCAAGGCATGCGGCACTTGTGTGACACTATGACATTTCACCTGGGATAAGAACAGTTATAAAAGCACTAAGTGTTTTTCGACATCACTATGAATCGCTCGAGGGTCAACATAGGCACCCGAAGAGTTAGAGTCCCAAGTAACTCACTGTTCTACGCAGAGTTAGGTGCAGGTTTCATAACACTACCTGCGGCTACCACAAAATGTTTGACTTCGTGCACTTGTTTCGCATAGTGTTTAAAGAAAACTCGCGAGGACTTCCAGCCCGTAAAGTTTTTAAGGCTTTCAAAGTCCATGCTCTGAAAGAAATTCAGAGAAGATGCCACTTTTCTAGGATCATGACCAGCGGGTGTACTGTTCGGATCCGCTCTGCGAATGAAGTAGGTGATTTTCGCTCTTAATTGTTTCAGTGACAGGTCGCTGCCCGATGTTTCTCCTTTGAAGAGTTGGCCTCCACCAAAGTTCGAAGTTCTGCGAAGATAGACCTTGAGGCTCTCTACTGGACATAGAGAGACATCCTCCTTCAGGGGGCATATTCTCCAAGGGCCCCATCTTTTGGTGGGTAATTCATTTTTAGCGAGAAACGTCGGATCAGGGGAGAGGGTCACTTCTCCTGAATCGGTAAACAGGATGTGTCCTTCTTCTCTTGATAATGCCACTATTTCGCTGACTCGAGCTCCCGAAGCGAGAGCAAATAAAAATATAACTTTCTGAGTCAGATCCTTGAGGGGGCATGAATCGTTGTCCAAGTTGGAGGCGAAATGGAGTACCTTGTCTAGTGACCAGGAGATCGGTTTCGGTGGGGGTGCTGGACGTAGGCGAGCACATGCTTTTGGTAATTTGTTGAAGATGTCGTTGGACAGGTCAATTTGGAAAGCATATAGAATTGGTCTAGTCAAGGCCGATTTGCAGGTTGAAATCGTATTGGCTGCTAATCCTTGTCCATGAAGGTGAATAAAGAAGGACATACAGAAATCAATCGTGATTTCTTTAGGATTTTTTGTCTTGACAAAGGAGACCCATTTCCTCCAGGAAGATTCATATTGCCGTCTCGTGGATTCGGTCTTATATTCCTCTAGGAAGTCTAGACTTTTCTTCGAGATCCCAAACCTCTTCTTTGCGGCAAGGGAGAGAAAATCATGAGATGAAGGTCCTTGATTTTCGATGATGAAGCGAAGACAGTCGACTTCTGTACTTGTTGAGAGAGAACTGGGCCCGGGAGAGGGATCAGCTTGGGCTGCAGCTCCAGGACCAGGGGGTACCAGTTGCTCCGGGGCCACTTGGGAGCCACTAGGGCCGCTGTCCCTTTGAAGGTTCTCAGTTTGGAGAGGACTTTCAACAGAAGGTTGGTGGGAGGGAACAGGTAGATCTTGGACCATCTGTTCCAGTCCAGTGACATGGCATCCACTGCTTCTACTTTGGGGTCCTCGTACGGGGCTACGTACAGAGGAAGTTGATTGTTGTCGCTCGTTGCAAAGAGATCTATCTGAAGTTCTGGGACTTGGTGAGAGATGAAGGAGAACGATCTTGCGTCTAGAGACCATTCCGACTCTATCGGGTTTGTCCGAGATAGAGCATCCGCTGTCACGTTGCGGAATCCTTGTAGGTGAACTGCAGACAGGTGCCACTTCTTCTTCTCTGCCAGATGGAAGATTGGGAGAAGCACCTGATTTATCTGGGGCGATCTTGAGCCTTGGCGATTGAGACAACGAACTACCACCGAGTTGTCTAGGGTTAGACGGATGTGGATCGAGGGCGGCGGGGATAACTTCTTCAGTGTTAGAAGGACCGCCATAGCCTCCAAGATGTTTATGTGGAACGTCTTGAATAGTGGAGACCAGGTACCTTGAACCTGTTTCTGGTGGGAGTGACCTCCCCAACCTTCCAGTGAGGCATCCGTGTGGATGTTGAGTGATGGAGGAGGGTGTTGGAGAGGAATGGACCTTTTCAGGGCCTTTTCTTCCGACCACGGCTTTAGGAGGCGTCGCAGTCTGTTTGGAAGCCGTCTCTTGAGGTCTCTTCGAGCGATGGATGCCGAGCGTCTCCAGACTCCCGCGGCATCCTTTAGCTGTGCACGAAGCACTGGGTTTGTCACCGAGGCGAATTGTAGAGAGCCTAGAACTCGTTCCTGCTGTCGTCTTGAAATGCGTTTGGATTTCAGTAGTCGCTTGACAGACCCTGCTATTTCCTTCCTTTTCTTCTGGGGGATGGAAAGGCGGTGTGACTGAAGATTCCAGTGGATTCCCAACCACTGAAACTTCTGAGCTGGAGAGAGGCGAGATTTTTTCTCGTTGATCTTGAATCCCAGGTGTTCTAGGTACTGGGTAACTTCGTTGCAAGACTTTGCACACTCTTCGGGCGATGGAGCCCAGACTAGCCAGTCGTCGAGGTAGGCCATCACCTGGACGTTTCTTAGGCGGAGTTGTTGTACTATGGCATCCGCCAGTTTTGTGAAGATCCGAGGGGCCACGTTGAGGCCGAAGGGCATGGCCCGGAAGGCGTAGCTTTTCCTTTGGAGTCGAAATCCTAGGTAGGAGGAAGCGTGATGGTTCATTGGAACGTGCCAGTAGGCATCCGCCAGGTCTATAGAGACCGTATAGGAACCTTGAGGCAGAAGGGTCCTTATTTGTTGAAGCGTCAGCATCTTGAATTTGTTGTTCGCTATGAACTTGTTGAGGGGGGATAAGTCCAGAATGACTCTGAGTTTGTCTGAGTCCTTCTTGGGAACACAAAACAGTCTCCCTTGGAACCTGGTGGACTTTACCTTCCTTATCACCTTCTTGTTCAAGAGGTCTAGAACATATTCTTCCAGAGGGGGGGTTGATTGTTGGAAGAATTGCTGGAAGATTGGGGGTGGTTGAGTCCAACTCCAGCCTAGACCCTTCTTGACGATGCTGTGTGCCCGGGGATCGAAGGTCCAACCGGAAGCACTTCATTGCTTCTGGTGTCCCGAGGACTTGCTGCCTCGGCCGCTAGCTCCCTTTCCTCCTCTACCTCTGGAGGGACGGCGAGATGCGTCTTTGCTTGCACCCCTGAATGAGCCTCTACCTTTGGCACGAAAGGTAGTTGATTGTTGCTCAAAGGCAGGGGTGAAGACCGGTGACTGTGACAACACCGGTTGGGGGACCAATTGAAAGGTCTGTTGTGGTTGGGCAACCACTTGGGAGGTAGCGGGTCCCGGAAACTGACTTCTTTGCTGACGTTGCTGGGGTTTTGGCTTTTGGGGTTTCCTCTTAGGCTGAGGTCCGTCGTCCTGAGAGGGTTTCCTTTTCCTGGACATGCCCCACTTGTGGAGAAGGTTCCTATTCTCCGTGGCGGCTCTGTCAGTGATTTCCTTCACAAGGTCAGAAGGAAAGAGGTGTTTTCCCCAGATGTTGGAGGAAATCAGCCTCCGGGGTTCGTGTTTCACGGTGGCACCGGCAAACACGAATTCACGACAGGCTCTTCGAGCCTTTATGAAGTGGTACAAGTCCTTCATTACAGTCAATAAGTGGGATTTGGAGAGTACCATGTAGTGGTCTGGTACTCTAGTGTCACAGGCCATAACTTCAAGTTGGACTTGATGAGAAAGAGATGCCGCAAGCCTCTCCTTTGTGTCTTGTTCCCGACGAAGGAGGTGATCGTTGAGCTTAGGGAGGTCTTCATTAAACTGACGTCCGGCGACGTCAGGATCGAGCCTTCCCACGACGAAAGTATGTTGAACATCTTTCCAGTGTCGAGCGTCAGGGGGGGTCACTATGGAGAAGGGTCTGCACTCCTCCAATGCAGGGCAGGGTTTCCCTTCGTCCGCCGCTTTAAGGCATGCAGCTAAGGCCTTTTCCAAGAATGGAAGAACCGCAGTTTCAGGTGCAACGTAAGTAGGGTGCTTCTTGCTCAATGCCGGAAGCTTAGAGCAGGTAAAGCCTCTACTCTTGAATGCGGAGGCTAGCATAGCCTGGGCCTTTGCGAGATCGAACACTATCTCTTCCTTAGGTTCGGTCTCTTCCTTCGAGGCAGGTTCGGAACGAAGCCGGACGTAACAGTCCGGGTAGGCCTCAAAGTTTGGGAAGAACTCCACATCTTCCAAAGGGACCGTGCCGATCTTATCACTGACAAAGATCCTGCCGGTCGCAATAACCATATGCTCTGCATACCTCCACGGGTTGGCATGAGAGCAAGCGGGGAGATCCTTGACCGAAATCTTCTTCGGCTCTCTGGATCCTATCATCGACCTGATGGACTCCTGGTTCTCCTTCAGCCTGTCGTCCATGACGGCTCTAATCAGTCGGATCAATTCTTGAGTGGAAGAAGAAGGATCCGGAGTCGAGGAGGTAGACGGAATAGACATTTCCGTCGGTGTAGGAGTAGGAGGGGGGATGGACGGGGGAGCGACCTCTTGCTCCGACTCGGCGTATTCCACCTTGTCTTCGTCATCTTCGGCTCCTTGAGCCATAAGCGTTTTCTCCGTGTCTTCCGAGACATCCGAAATCTGTTCGTCATCTTCGGAATCCAAACGACACTCGTGCATGGACTGAGCCATGACTACATCAGGTTCCACCGTAATTTGGACAGTGGGGATCACGTCTTTGGGTACCACTGAGTCAGGGGAGGCCTTAGGGAACAACAGTGACCTCAGTTCTTCGGTGGCCAGGTACGGTCCGGTAGCATTTTTCTGGAAGCCACGCACCCACTTGCGCAGCTTTTCACGAGAAATGTCTCTAATCTCCGCTGAGGGAGGATTATGGAAGGCCTCAACTAGGTGAGCCTGACAGACCGTACAGTTCAGTGGATTCCAAAACTTCAAATCCCCTTTCTTGTCTGCACAAGGGGCGTGAGTCCTGCAAGCCGTATGCCCGTAAAACTGCGGGCGTTTCACAGCGCAGAAGGCGAAATCACACTTCATCTGCTCCTCCTGTGGAAGAAAGAGAAAATGAGTATGGGGGAGTCATAAGAATGGCTCTTAAACTAAGTTAATATTAATTATTAATTTTAACTTAATGAAAGGTGTGATGCATAGAGAATGAAAATAGTAAAGGAGAACATGCTCCATGCATCTCGCCCGGCTGGTTACCATAAGCGTGGTCCCTGGATAATCCGAGTGACCGAGGGCACCGGATATAATTCCTTAGAGCTCCAAGTATTTTGGAATTCCGTGGAAAAATCCAAGGGCAAGATTGGGACCGAATTCATTCGGTTCCCAGTTAAGGGCCAGAAGGCCTCTTTTAAAAGGTAACTGCTTCTGGCAACCAGCCGTGCTAAGATGCACATAGCATGCTGGAATTAGAAGAATGCAAAGAGACAGCATGATCACTAATAGAGCAGTACTAGGTACTGATCTTAATAGTAGAAACAGCCTATCTGTTTGCGATATAGGGCTATCATTGTCCTATGATAGCTACAGGAAGGGGGTGCAAGTATTCTTGACGCCTCCGGGGCATCCGGCAAGCCGCCGGCATGCCGTAGCTCGCTCCAGCATAGATTCTGGCATTAGGACAGACAATGTTCAAAGTCAGTCAAATACCAGGATGGCGGCCACCGGCACAATGGCGGCACGCCGGCAGGGAGCGGCGGCTCCGGCAGTCGGAGGATGCCGGATTGGTGACTGGGATAAGGATGGTTAAAGCTGTACCGGGTTGCCGGCAGTATATGCCGGCACTCCGGCGGCCGACCGGCAAGCGGACGACAAGCTAGGAGGAGGAGAGCCGCCGGTAGTAGCCGGCGGCAGCCGGCAGTCCCTCGGTACACGGGGGGCTGGCGGCAAGGTTAGGAAGAGTCACCAAGTAGGAGGCAGGTATTGCCGACAGTAGAGGCGGCAAGAGACCGGCACCCGGATAGGGAGAGAGACAGGGGGGAGGGGGGAAGGGATGCAGGAAGTACCATCAGGACTCCAGACATCCCTCCCCCTCCCTGAGAGGGTGTACCCATGATAGAGGCAGGCTCTAACATCCATGAGCAGGGGTCACTAGGGACCAGGAGCAAGGTAGCCCAAGGGAGGGCAAGGGAACACCCAAAGGGGGGGGGGAGACTCCCATATGCAGAGCTATACTAGTAACTAACCTTATAGGACACTATGAAGGTATATGTACCAGAGCGGACTGCACAAGGAAGCTCGGGTAGCCCTACTATTCCACCCTAAGGAGGAGTTGTAGGACAGGGGACAGATGGGTATAAACTAACCTAAGCATAGGCTAGGCTATACAAGAGATAGGTGGGGAGGGAGAAGAGAGAAGTCTTCCCAGGAAGGGTTTCTGTACCAGAGCGGCCACTAAGGAAAGGGAGGACACTCCCTAACCTAAGATCAGGCAGATCAGCTAAAACGGTGCAAGAGTACAGTTTCAGCATGGAACAGAGAAACCTTCCTAACCTAACCTAGAGCAGGGCTAAAAGTCCTGAACTAGGAAAGGAAGAAGACATATCGCTATCGCAGGAAAGTCATAGACTATCCTAGCCATAGAGGTAGGGCTAGCCTAACCTCACTCTCGGACGCAACCCTAAAGGGGGTTCATTCCTTTAGGGAGGACAGAGAGGCGATATATACTCTATTAGACAATTGATCCCTTTACTCAGAAAAGGAATCAAGGCTAAATAGAGGGAATGCCAAGGCAGGGGATGAAGGAAGCATATAGGGGTCCTATCATTAGGTTAGGCTAGAAAGAATCACTGACTAGCCTATCCCCTATATGGTCCCTGAAGGCGAAAACATTTGCATCACTGTCAAAAGTATTGTAAAATAATGCCACTATCTTCATAACTTAGCCTAGGATCACTAATAAATCATGCATGAACACTTGTATGTAGGCTCCTGGCCTGGGGGCTATAGTAGCCGACTGGTATGAGGTCAATCGATGACCGATAAAAAGCGTCTAAACATGATATAAAAGTTCCTAGCTATGAAGACTAAATAAACTAATGTAATCGATTAGTATATAATGCCGGAAATGTTGTTGTGGCTAACTAAATAAGACATGCATAACAACAACGACGCCATAAAATGGCGGGTCCGGTAGAGGCACAGCTCTGCCACAAAACAGCAATTATCTCGAAAAGTAATATTTACTTTACGGCCAGAGCTTAATTAAACAATACTGGAACCTTGTACTCAACTTTCCAGAAGAAGGCGAGGCTGAAGGTAACGACATAGCGAAGATGCAAAACGATAAAGTTAACACAGGGAAAATCCGTCTAAGTAGGGCAGCTACTAAACAAAGGATGAAGACGGGCGTGACGTCATTAGAGCAATGGCGTCCGTTTGTTTACGTCTCGAGTATCAGTAGTAGCCACAAGTGAGATTAGCTGTGGAACGGCTCCCAGCTATTCTCAGTCCTTACACACCGAAGCATTAACTCTGTTCGGGGTGAAGATAGCTATGTGGCGCGTTCAGACATGCGCGTCCCCTGTTGTATTACGATGTCTTAAAGGGAAACCTTTGAGATACTCGCTCCAGAAGTTAGAATTCTGTGATAACCTGTGGTTAAATTCTCTGGGAATATCTTAGTAGTCTTATACCCAAGGAAGCTACCAAAAAGGAACCTTCCATCAGGACGCCATGGCTTGAGCCCAAAAAACAACTTACTTTTAGCAATTTCAAGCTTCTGTTACATCATGAAAATAATAACCAATAAACAACTTACTTTTAGCAATTTCAAGCTTCTGTTACATCATGAAAATAATAACCAATAAACAACTTACTTTTAGCAATTTCAGTTCCTCAATTATTCTTGGTAAATCTGCCTGAGTTAGAAGGTAATAAGGAGCTGTATTCCAGGTGTGCAAGAGAGGAGCTGATCGAAGCTGGATCCACAATAGAGTTGCAGTAACAACAGCTCCCAGTCTGAGCAAGAGGCCATCCTGTAATGGTAGGGGAAGTACAGTATATATATCATACCGTATATACTCGTGTAATGTTCGACTTCGTGTAATGTTCGACCCCCCTATTTTGCCTTCAAAATCATGAATTCATCATATACCTCATGTAATGTTCGAGTCTTGATTTTGGCAGTAGGCTAGAGGTCTTTTATCTCCAGCATTCCATAATTACCAACAAAGTAAAGGTTATGCCTAAGTGCAACAAATAAATGTATAAAACAAATCGGTACAACACCTAAATACTAACATTTGTTTACAATAACAATTGAGTACTGTATTCAGCGTACATTTTCTAGCGAACACTTTTGTTGCAAACAGCCGATTATCATCACCGCCTAATAGCTTTCAAAAACAATCAAACACTACAAGTAGCGAACAAAATTAGTTCATCGTTTTGAGTAACAAATTACCATTACCGGTAATTGCTGGTAATTACGGTGATTATAATTACCCGTTATGCTAATCATTTTTTTTCCTCACAATATATATGAATAAGAATTTACTCATAACCCATCAAGATGTCTACCAAGAAATATAAAAAATTTACTGCAAAATTCAAGCTTCAAGTTATTGCACCCGCTGTCCGCTGAAACGACAAATAACGTTCAAGCCGTAAAAATGTTTGGAGTTACCGAAACTAGCGTTCAAACTTGGAGAAAAAAAAATGTGGATTCAATTAAGAAAATTTTTTGCGGTTTATTGTTAATATCAATTAATATACCATACCAAGTAAAATAAAATGAGCCTAATTTTTTCATTAACCATATCACGTTATAACATACGCAACCCGACAGTTTGCTAGCTTCATACCTGCTGCGTTATGGTAAAGTCATTACTCGTAGCGGAAAAAAACTATTTATGATGGTTTATGAAATAAAATACATGCTAATAATATGCCTGGTGTTAAATGAACATGATTAGTACTGTATATATAGGCCTAGCCTATGTTTACCTACCGGTAGGGAACCTTATATACGTGTAAGCATAGCCTACGATTACCTACCGGTAGGTAGCATAGCCTAGGGTAATGTTCCCGTAGGCCTAGCTTACGTTTACCTACCGGTAGGCCAGAAATTTTTACTTTTTAAAATATATATCTCGTGTAATGTTCGACCCTTACTTTTTAAACTGAAAAATAGGCCTTCAAAAATCGAACATTACACGAGTATATACGGTATATTTTTCTAATCATTATACACAGGGCAAATTCCTAAGAGATTGAGTACACGTATATCAGCCAGGCTATACTTACGTCAGAGTTACATTCCTGAACCAACTGGCTGGTTTATAACCCGGGATTACAACGTTCAGTCTGAATAGAAGAGCAGAGATAAGGATTCTTAAATCCCGTGACCCATTACTGAATGACCTAATGACTCACGGCCTTTTGAAAGCATTCTAAATGTTAAAGATGCTGTGTGAGCAAAGATCTGGCAGTAATTTTAGTCTTTCGGAAGCATTTTAAACGTTATAGATGCTGTGTAAGCAAAGATCTGGCAGTAATTTCAGTTTCCTGGAAGAGTTTTAAACATTATAGATGCTGTGTAAGCAAAGATCTGGCAGTAATTTCAGTTTCCTGGAAGCGTTTTAAGCATTATAGATGCTGTGTAAGCAAAGATCTGGCAGTAATTTTAGTTTCCTGGAAGCGTTTTAAACATTTCAATGTTCAGTCTGAATAGAAGAGCAGAGATAAGCATCCTTAAATCCTGTGACCCATGGTTGAATTACCTAATGCCTCACGGCCTAGATTTTTTCGTACAAGAGGAGTGTCTTCAATGGGAAAAAAGTTTCTTTTATAGGACTGTTACACTCCCCCTTGAAAGGAATGTTGAGATTTTACACTCTTACTCTCAGTAAAATGACTACCCATCACTAGTCTGCTTACCTGCATATGTGTCCATTCCAGCTCCAAAATATTTCACCAGCTGATCAAAAGAAAGGGAAAGAAGAAATGGGGCCAGTCATCTTCACTCTTGAACCTAAAGTCCTACTGTGAATGCTATCTTAGACATAATGCTTCCATGCCCTGAAAAGGAGCAGCTCAGCCACCACACCACCTATTAAGAATGTATCCAGGGATCTGTGTGAGCAAGCCCAAAAATAGTGTGACATGTAAGTGGTCTGTCTCTTCCAGACACCAACCTTCAAGAATTGGGCAAGTGAGCGATTCTTTATGGTGACTTAAATAGCACCAAAACCTCTGGCTTCACAAGCTCTAGGAGGATGCAAGGCAGATGTGTTGGCACCTTGTTCTTTGTAGGCTCTTGTTATAACTTTATGAAGCCAGAAAGAAATGGTGTTTCTAGAGATTTTCTTCTTTGTCCTTACTGTCCTAAGGAAAAGATTCTGCAAGTGTGATTTCTATGATTTTGTTCATTTTATGTAAAGCCTCACTGCCCTTACAGGACATAGAAGCAGGTTGTCAGGGTTACCAGTAGTTTCCTGCAGCAGGCCCTAGGGAATCGGTAACATGGTAGGGCTCAGCAGGTTCGAGGAAAACAAGATGTGCCCTCTTTGGTGGCGATGGCTTTTCGCGAGAATGTATGGAGCCTATCATAGACGAGGACCGTTTGTCCTTTCTTTTCGAGGTGATGACCTTCTTTCCCCGAACTCTCTCTCCCCTAGAGAAGGGAGAGATGAGGGGTCACGGTACAGAACGTCTGGCTGGACAAGGGTCCAACTCATCTACAGACTCGGGATCGAGAAATGATTGTTGTGGTAGCTCTTTAGTCGATTTCTCAGATGCCTCCCAGATCGAACTCGACCCTCTTTGATTCTATGAGGTTCCTGTTTTCTATGTGAAAGACCCTCTATGTTCTTACATGTTTTTGGGACTGGCAATTTCTGCCCAGAATTTGGGATGAGATGCCTCAAGGAAGAAACAGAAGCGCTTTTCACTGACATAGTATGCCGAGACCTTCAGAGACAAACTCCTTGTCTCCTTGTCAGAGAAGTCAATGCTCCTATGCGGCGAAGAGGGCAATGGCGCGGCATGGCACTTCTCATCCAAATTACGGAGAGCTTCAGCCAGAGCTAGCTCAATGGCTGGTGTATCCAAAATTGGCGATCAGAGATTAGTCTTGAAACGTAGGTCTCCCTTCTTCTAAGGGAAGCAGGGGAGTCTACCACCTTGGACGAATGCTCTCGAGTACGAAGGTCACCGAGAGACAATCGAAGAAGATCAAGAGCAGCGAGATTCGGTAAGCAGAAGGCGGGATCTCACTGATGAAGCCGTAGACGAATGATCACGCTTGGCTTTCTTCTTCCTAAGTTGAAATCTTGCGCACTGGGAGGATGCTCACTCCCTTCACATATAACAGGGATCTGAAGTCAAGCAGTGCATCTGCACATCAGACACAAAAAGTTAGGATCAACCTCAACATTACTCGTGAAGGTTCCACAATAACGAACCAGCAATCATGGACATGTCCTCATCTTACCAGATTCTATCACACTCACATTGTAATGAGAAAAAAGAATACTACAAAGCAGGATGGTTAGAGAGTGCTGCGAACAACGTCTGTTCAGTAAAATCTCAATGAAGGTACAGCTCACTAGCAGCCAGGCATACAGTGATACTGGGCAGCAGTTGCCAGAACCTCGATAATTCTTCCTTGGCTGTTACCTGCTGTCGCCAGAATCTACCTCTACTAAAGGACAAGGGTTTAATTTGCGTAGGAACAAAATTGTAACTAATACAGTATTTCTAAAAAATGTTATTTTTATTAGTAAAATAAATTTTTGAATATACTTACCCGATAATCATGTAGCTGTCAACTCCGTTGCCCGACAGAATTCTACGGGAGGGATACGCCAGCTATCACAATACTAGAAGGGGGTGTACTCACCAGCGCCACCTGTGGCCAGGTACTACAGTACTTCTTGTTGACACCTCCTCAATTTTTCCTCGGTCCACTGGTTCTCTATGGGGAGGAAGGGAGGGTCAATTAAATCATGATTATCGGGTAAGTATATTCAAAAATTTATTTTACTAATAAAAATAACATTTTTCAATATTAAACTTACCCGATAATCATGTAGCTGATTCACACCCAGGGGGGTGGGTGAAAACCAGTGTACAAGATTAAAGGATAGCTAAGTATCCCGTATTTCATATAATCAGTTATCTCAAAATAACAATGAAATAATAAGTACCTGGTAAGGAAGTCGACTTGAACCGTTACTCTGCCTTTTTTAAGTTCGTCTTCCTTACTGAGCGCAGCGTTCCTCTTAGGAGGCTGAATCAACTCTAAGGTGCTAAAGTATATAGGGCTGCAACCCCTACTAAAGGACCTCTACACAACCTCTAACCCAGGCGCTTCTCAAGAATGAATTGACCACCCGCCAAATCAAAAGGATGCGGAAGGCTTCTTAGCCTACCGTAACAACCATAAAAACAACAATAAAAGCATTCAAGAGAAAGGTTAAAAAAGGTTATGGGATTAAGGGAATGTAGTGGCTGAGCCCTCACCTACTACTGCACTCGCTGCTACGAATGGTCCCAGGGTGTAGCAGTTCTCGTAAAGAGACTGGACATCTTTAAGATAAAATGATGCAAACACTGACTTGCTCCTCCAATAGGTTGCATCCATTATGCTCTGCAGAGAACGGTTTTTATTAAAGGCCATCGAAGTAGCTACGGCTCTCACTTCGTGGGTCCTTACCTTCAGCAAAGCAAGGTCTTCCTCCTTCAAGTGAGAATGGGCTTCTCTAATCAGAAGCCTTATATAATACGAAACCCCGTTTTTGGACATGGGCCTCGAAGGTTTCTTGATTGCACACCATAAGGCTTCTGACTGTCCTCGAATAGGTTTTGACCTATTAAGATAATATTTCAGAGCTCTGACAGGGCAAAGAACTCTTTCTAGCTCGTTACCTACCATGTTGGAGAGGCTAGGAATTTCAAACGATCTAGGCCAAGGACGTGAAGGAAGTTCATTCTTAGCTAAGAATCCGAGCTGTAAAGAACATGTTGCAGATTCGGATGTGAACCCAATGTTCTTGCTGAAGGCATGAACCTCACTGACTCTTTTAGCTGTTGCAAGGCAGACGAGAAAAAGAGTCTTGAGGGTAAGGTCCTTGAAGGAAGCTGACTGGAGAGGTTCGAACCTAGGTGACATAAGGAACCTTAAGACTACGTCTAGATTCCAGCCTGGAGTGGGTAGACGACGTTCTTTAGAAGTCTCAAAAGACTTAAGGATGTCTTGAAGGTCCTTGTTGGAAGAAAGGTCCAAACCTCTGTGGCGGAGAACTGAAGCCAACATACTCCTGTACCCTTTAATCGTAGGAGCTGAAAGGGATCTCTCATTCCTAAGATGTAATAGGAAGTCAGCTATTTGGGTCACAGAGGTATTGGTAGAGGAAACTGCATTGGCTCTACACCAGCTCCGGAAGACTTCCCACTTGGATTGGTAGACTCTACGAGTGGATACCCTCCTTGCTCTGGCAATCGCACTGGCTGCCTCCTTCGAAAAGCCTCTAGCTCTAGCGAATCTTTCGACAGTCTGAAGGCAGTCAGCCGAAGAGCGTGGAGGTTTGGGTGCAACCTGTCTACGTGAGGTTGACGTAGAAGGTCCACTCTTAGAGGGAGAGTCCTGGGGACGTCGACCAGCCATTGTAGTACCTCTGTGAACCATTCTCTTGCAGGCCAAAGGGGAGCAACCAGCGTCAGCCGTGTCCCTTCGTGCGAGATGAACTTCTGAAGGACTTTGTTTATGATCTTGAACGGTGGGAATGCGTAAAGGTCGAGATGGGACCAGTTCAGCAGAAAAGCATCCACATGAACTGCTGCTGGGTCTGGAACTGGGGAACAGTACAAAGGAAGTCTCTTGGTCATGGAGGTGGCAAACAGATCTATTGTCGGCTGACCCCACAAGGTCCAAAGTCTGTTGCACACGCTCTTGTGGAGGGTCCATTCCGTGGGGATGACCTGATCCCTTCTGCTTAGGCGATCTGCTGAGACGTTCATGTTGCCCTGAATGAACCTCGTAACTAGGGTGAGGTTTAGACCTCTTGACCAAATGAGGAGGTCCCTTGCTATCTCGTATAGGCTCCTCGAATGGGTCCCTCCTTGCTTGGAGATGTAAGCCAAGGCTGTGGTGTTGTCGGAGTTCACCTCCACCACCTTGCCTAGCAGGAGGGACTTGAAGTTCAATAGGGCTAAATGAACTGCTAGTAGCTCCTTGCAGTTGATGTGGAGCGTTTCCTGTTCCTCGTTCCACGTTCCCGAGCACTCCTGTCCGTTCAAGGTCGCGCCCCAGCCCGAGTCCGATGCATCCGAGAAGAGATGAAGATTGGGGGTCTGAATCGCCAACGATAGGCCCTCCCTGAGAAGGAGATTGGTCTTCCACCACAAGAGAGTGGTCTTCATCTCTTTGGTGACTGGGATAGAGACTGCTTCGAGAGTCAAACCCTTGTCCCAATGAGCTGCTAGATGGAATTGAAGAGGGCGGAGGTGGAGTCTCCCTAGCTCGACGAACAGGGCCAACGATGAAAGGGTCCCTGTGAGACTCATCCACTGTCTCACCGAGCAACTGCTCCTCTTCAGCATGCTCAGGATGCAATCTAGGGCTTGGTTTATCCTTGGGGCCGATGGAAAAGCCCGAAAATCCTGACTCCGAATCTCCATTCCCAGGTACACAATAGATTGGGAGGGAATGAGCTGGGACTTTTCTAGATTGACTAACAGACCCAGTTCTTTGATCAAGTCCAAAGTCCAGTTGAGACTCTCCAGACAGCGACGACTCGTGGAGGCTCTCAACAGCCAGTCATCTAAATAAAGGGAGGCTCTGATGTCCGATAAGTGGAGGAATTTTGCTATATTCCTCATCAGATGCGTAAACACCATAGGAGCTGTGCTTAGGCCAAAACACAGGGCTTGGAATTGGTAGACAACCTTTCCAAAAACGAATCTCAGGAAAGGTTGGGAGTCTGGATGAATAGGAACGTGAAAGTAAGCATCTTTCAGGTCCAACGAGACCATCCAGTCCTCCTGCCTGACCGCTGCTAGGACCGACTTCGTCGTCTCCATCGTGAACGTCTGCTTGGTGACATAAGCATTGAGCGCGCTGACGTCCAGCACCGGTCTCCAACCTCCTGTCTTCTTGGCCACCAGAAAGAGACGGTTGTAGAAGCCCGGGGATTGATGGTCCCGGACTATAACCACTGCCTTCTTCTGTAACAGGAGCGACACCTCCTGGTGCAACGCTAGCCTCTTGTCCTTTTCCTTGTAGTTGGGAGAGAGGTTGATGGGAGATGTGGTCAGAGGGGGTTTGCGGCAGAATGGTATCCTGTAACCCTCCCTCAGCCAACTGACAGACTGGGCGTCTGCACCTCTCTTTTCCCAGGCTTGCCAGAAGATCTTGAGTCTGGCTCCTACTGCTGTCTGGAGAGGATGAGAGTCAGTTTTTGCCTTTAGAAGCCTTGGAACCTTTCCTAGACTTGCTCCTGGAAGAGTCTGGACGGGAGCTTCCTCGGCTGGGGGCTCTACCACGAAAGGGCGGAATAAACCTCGTAGCAGGAGTATCAGCCACTGGGGTGCGATAAGTCCTGGGGACTGAGGTAGAAACCTTAGTCTTACGAGCTGATGAGGCCACAAGATCATGGATGTCCTTTTGTATCAGGGCCGCAGACAAGTCCTTAACAAGCTCTTCGGGAAACAGGAACTTAGAGAGCGGAGCGAAAAGGAGTTGAGACCTTTGACAAGGTGTGATGCTGGAGGAAAGGAAGGTACAAAGCTGCTCCCTTTTCTTAAGCACTCCTGACACAAACATTGAAGCAAGCTCGCCAGATCCATCCCTAATAGCTTTATCCATGCAGGACATTAAGAGCATGGCTGAGTCCTTGTCCGCAGGGGAGGTCTTCTTGCTAAGGGCCCCCAGGCACCAGTCTAGGAAATTGAACATCTCAAAGGCTCGAAATACACCCTTTAGGAAGTGATCTAGATCGGAGAAGGTCTAGCAAACCTTAGAGCGCCTCATTGCTGTTCTACGAGGAGAGTCTACCAAACTTGAGAAGTCAGCCTGGGCAGAGGCAGGTACTCCCAAGCCTGGTTCCTCTCCTGTGGCATACCAAACGCCCGCTTTAGAAGTGAGCTTAGTCGGAGGAAACATAAAGGAAGTCTTTCCTAGTTGCTGCTTAGACTGCAACCACTCCCCTAAAATTCTTAACGCTCTCTTAGAGGACCTTGCAAAGACGAGCTTAGTATAAGTTGACTTGGCTGGCTGCATGCCCAGCGAAAACTCAGATGGCGGAGAGCGGGGGGTAGCAGAGACAAAATGGTCTGGGTATACCTCTCTGAAAAGAGCCAAGACCTTACGAAAGTCAATAGGAGGCGGAGAAGACTTGGATTCATCCACGTCTGATGAGGGATCCAGGTGTGCAGCCTCATCATCAGAAACCTCATCACCAGAGTGTAGCGAAGTGAGAGGTAAGGTATGCTGAACAGCAGAATCTGCACGAGCGGGAGCAAAAACGCTTGTGGTTTCATCCTCAAGTCTCTGTTGAGGCAACACCTGAGGCTCAGGCTGCAAAGGCTGGTCAAAAGGAGTAGCAGAAGGTAGGCGCATGGGTGGAGGAGGCTGACTCCTGGCATGAGTGTCTTGACTCAAGAGTTGCGCTTGCTGTAAGGTTGGTGGATGCGCAGTAGCAGGTTCCTGAGGAACGAGTTGAGGTTCCTGAGGTGTGAGCTGCGAGCGTTGAGGTAGTGGCTGCGCAGAACGCAGTAATTGTCTCGCGAGTTGAGGTTCCTGAGGCGCAAGGCTAAGGTGTTGAGGCTCTCGCCTTGAGGAGGGTTGAAGTCGCTGCAGCGAGAGCTGAGGAGTCTGCCTCATGGATGGGAGAGGTTGTTGTACCTCAAGAGAGTGTTGCCTCACTGGTGGAACCGCAAGTGGAAGCGGAGGAAGTAAGGTATAAGCTTCCTGTTCCCATTGCTGAGGTTGCCTTAAGGAAGGCGGAGGTAGCTGCACACCGATGGAAACTGGCAACTCAGTACGTGGAGAGGTATCCTGAGGAGCCTCAACATCGTACGCCTGGCATACAGGACTGCGGTTAGGCGGAGCGATCGCAGGAGGAGGTGTAACCTTCTCAGCCTGACACTCACGCATCAAGACCGCAAGTTGTGACTGCATGGACTGCAGTAGAGTCAACTTGGGGTCGGCAGACACTAAGGTCTGCTGAGGCAAAGCCTTAACAGAAGAGATCTGTTGCGGCAGCACCTTACTCCTCTTAGGAGGTGTGCATTCAACTGATGACTGCGGCGAGTCAGAGCTGATCCACTGACTGCAGCCAGGTTGTAGAGCTCTTGAGGTCTGGACTCTGCGTTTGAGAGGTCTTGAGACCTGAGTCCAACGTTTCCTCCCTGACAATTCTTCAGCAGACGAGTAAAAGACGGGCTCAATCGTCTGCGGGTGGGAGTGACGGTCTCTGGAAGACACGCCCGCAACCACCGAGGATACTTCTGTGCGCCGATCAAGGCCTGCCGAACCCTTTTGCCCTTCGACATTGCTTCTCCCCTGGGCTTGGGAGCTTGCAAGAGGTCCCGGACTGGGAGGACGACTGGCACGCACAGAAGTACCCTCACGCACCACACTGACACTGACACTAGCACTTGGCACTGCACTGACACTAGCACTCGTCACAGCACTGGCACTATTACCACCCACTGCACTCTTGACCTTAAGTTCCTTGACTTCGGCCATAAGAGACTTATGATCACTAACCACCGACTCCACTTTGTCACCTAAAGCCTGAATGGCACGCAAAACAACAGACATATCAGGTTGAGGGCAAATAGTAGGTTCGGGGGTAGCCACTACAGGGGGAGGAAAAGGTAGGGGATCATGAGGTGAGGAAAAAAGTGAAGAGCGAGAAGAACTCCTCCCAACTCTCTCTCTCTCTAACTTGGTTGAATACTTAAGAAATCGGACAAAATCAAGTTCCGAAAGTCCGGCGCATTCCTCACATCGTTCTTCCAACTGACAGGGTCTTTCCCTACAGTCAGAACAAGCGGTGTGAGGATCTACCGAGGCCTTCGGAATACGCCTATTACAAGACCTACATCGTCTATGGGGTGGGGCTTGTGAAATGTCAGACATCTTGAATCAAAGAGTTAGCCAAGTGGGGATTCCAAATCAAGCAAAAAGATCGTTAACCATTAATCAGAACTAAATAATAGCTATCTAAGCTAATATAGAAGTTTTCCAGTAAAGCGACAGCCGAAATCTGAGAGAAATACTTCACCAAAAGCCGTGAAAATACTCCAAGATCATAAGCGTATCCCAGAACGTCTTGCCGGAAGCACGACAGAGGAAAAATTGAGGAGGTGTCAACAAGAAGTACTGTAGTACCTGGCCACAGGTACACCCCCTTCTAGTATTGTGATAGCTGGCGTATCCCTCCCGTAGAATTCTGTCGGGCAACGGAGTTGACAGCTACATGATTATCGGGTAAGTTTAATATTGAAAATTATGATTTTCGACTTACCTCATCTCCAACTGGCCAATCCTTAGGTTCCTTCTCAACTTCTGCTCTTTCAATATCATTAATCTCCCAAACAAGTAACTGTATAACATCACCAATACAATCACCTGAAAAGTGAAGTAATTTTTGTTAAAAACAAGGGCAAGAACTTCAATAATTCTCATATGGAACAACAGTAAAAGGAAGATTATTAACAAATGAGAGTATAAGGAAGAATATACACAAACCAAGAATAATTTCCATAAGGAAAAGCACTGAAGCAGTCACAGAGAGCATTTGAACAAACATTAAAAGCCGTGAATGAGCCTTTAATATGATTTCCATTATTCTCATTCTGAAATGATAGATCTATAAGGACTGTATCAAGAGGAAGAATAAGAAAATAAGGATAAAAGGGCACAAATAAAGACCTAGACTAGACGAGAGGCTGAGATTGTATAAGACAGATGAGAATGAATAGAACTATTTCACATTTGACCAAAATGAGAAAATCCTGACATAAAAATGATAACAATAATATGTTCATTTATTGTTGTTTATAAATGAATAAAGGATACTAAACTTTAAAACTAGGTTTTAGAAAATAATTTGTTGGACATTGCCTTAAAACTACACCCTTGAAATACAGGACCCACTTTTATGTTCTCTTAAGCTTTACACCGTTGATCAATCTTTTCTCTCTTCTGGTACATAAAACACCTCCGTAAATATCTTGATGAATTTTTAAGCCTATAAATTCAGCATATTTATCAATTTTTAAATTGAACACTTCAACAGTGTAATAGTTCTAAAAATTAAATTAATAAAAAACATGCAATACTATACTTCTCTCAATTGATATAAAAAAAACAGATGGTGAACAAAGGGTTTCCATAAGAGAGCCATTAGAAAATTGGTAATGAAAAATATCAGAAACCAAGCGGCAGTACCTCAAGGTTAAACTGAGCCTCACCATAATTAATTTTTTCAATGTCACATCTTCAATGTATGAAGTTAGATGTGAAATGAATACTCTACATTATCTTATTTCTCTTCTACATTTTCTGACTAATTTTCCACTTGGTCTATCAATTCATCTATGACCCTTTTCAATAATTTTCTGAGCCTTGGCACTGGTTTTCATCTTTCCAGGCTGGTGTTCTTCACCCAGTCACATCACATATCCAAACTAACCAAAGCTTTAAGTTCTCACACAAACTGTTCCTATTTTATTACAGATCTTAACCCTTTTACCCCCACAGGACGTACTGGTACGTTTCACAAAACACATCCCTTTACCCCCATGGACGTACCGGTACATCCTTGTAAAATACTGCTATTTACAATTTTTTTTTTTTTTTATAATTTTTTTGAGAAATTTCAGGCATTTTCCAAGAGAATGAGACCAACCTGACCTCTCTATGATAAAAATTAAGGCTGTTAGAGCAATTTGAAAAATATATACTGCAAAATGTGCTTGAATAAAAAATAACCAGTGGGGGTTAAGGGATGGAAAATTCCAAATAGCCTGGGGGTAAAAGGGTTAATCAATATCTCAAGACTCTCATGACGGTAAAGTCTAAAGATGTTTGTACAGCACTGTACCCTCATAGCAAGAGCAAACAATGCTTCACTTGCTGGAAAAAACTAAATGGTTTTGCAATCCTACAAAACACTAACCTCCAACAGTAGAAAAGTTCCCATCTGGCAGTTCACAGGGTATGGGGTTTGAGCGACCATACGAGCCTATGCCTCTTACCATATTTTTGTCAACGAACGAGGTTGTTGCTAAGTGTCTGCATTCATCTACAACACTTTCACAGCTGGCATAGCAGCATTCTGGTATTAACCCTGGAAAAAATATAAAAATTATTTTGAGTACATAAATTGTAGTCCCTTAATAAAAGTACAGTGAAATTCATGAGATAAACTGAGATAAATTATTTTGAGTATATAAATTGTAGTCCCTTAATAAAAGTACACTGAAATTCATGAGATAAAATGGTCATGTTAACCTGTACAGTACAGTAATGCCTAAAACCACAAAATTAATTCATTCTGGAGTGGCTTTCATTTCATGAATATTTCATATTGAGTCACATTTCACATGAAAATTGCCTAATTCATTCCAAACCCTACAAAACACCACATTAAATTTCATAATAAAGCTACAGTATAGCCACAATGAAATACTGTACAGCCAAATACATTTGAACCATTTAATATACCTAAACTAACTGTAGTACCTGTAAATTAAGTAGTTATTACAACATAATGTAGTAATCAATGGAAAATATTGCACTATGTGAATACAATAACCAGACACAAACTCCTAATTTCCTATTGAAATGAGGTTCCAAACCTAACTTCATAGTCTCTTATCTGACATTTACATCTAAATAGAGCTGTACTAATACTGCACTGCAACAAGGAACTAAAAATAACCCAAAGCAAATCTGCATATTATAAGTATGAATCATACAATCCTGAAGCTGTTACAGAATACTGTAAAGAAGTTTGTTGCCAGCCAATTTCCAAAGATGGAATCAGTAAATTCATCTAATATACTACTCTTTATCCATAGATTTAACATTTAATCCACCCCTATACTGCACGTATTTCTTTCTAGTAAATCTTTTAGGCATTGTGTCATAACACTCTTCATTGTATATGCTAATACTTCATATGGTAAGTATTGTAAATGCTTTTAGACAATAACCTTTTATTTTGAGAAGAGGGAAGTTAAGTCAACTACGTAATTCAAACCCTAATACAGCATGTCAATTTCTTGACCCTGATAACATAAAACCTGAGAATGAGTGTGGTCATGTTTCTATCTCTTCAATAAAGACACATTTTCCCAGAGACCTAAGATAAAACCAAAGTTATGTGGTTAATAGAAAAATTCCTAACAGTCTAAAAGGAATGAAAAGAGATGGCAAGAATATCCATGTTGCAACATAAGTTATGAAGGAAATGAATCAAACTTCTGTGAAACATTTCACATATTTGCCATAGCGCTGAACAAATAAAATGAGAAACAGAATAAAAGTACAAAATTAAAAAAAAGTTGTGAATGTCCACCATTATTCAAGATCACATCAACCTAACTTAAGGAAGGGAGATCAGAGATTGACCTTACAAAGAAAGGAATTATCAAAATCACGGCAGAGAATTGAAACCATATTATCATTTGTTAAATATTTTATAGGAGAGAGCCCATCTAATGCGTTACGTTTCTAAACCTGAGAAATAAAATGTGAGGAAGATTGGGCTTAACCAGAAAGGTAAGAATAGACCCACCTCAAGAAGAAAGGTTAAAGGGCTCATAAAACTGTCATCAAGTTCTCATATCTCTGGAGCCTTCATTTTCTGAACCAAAGGCAGGAGCAAGGCAAATGATGATAATGAACTATCCAAGAAGTGGGGTTACTCACCTACTGAGAACACAATGACTTCTATCTCTCACCTATAAAGCTTTACTGACAGTAATAAAGAATTAGTGAGATGATAATAATTTTGTAAATTGAATGAACACTAAAAGTTTATTTCTTACATGGATTGATGGACCGTGTACAATTCAAAGCACATAAAGAGCAATGCTAATATCACAAATTTTAAGTAATTTGTATTTTTCCTAACAGTACTTACCTCAAACTACTTTCTTAGGAGTATCTGGGATCTCCTCCCAACCGACCAGAGTTTTGTGTAGTTTACCCTAGTCTCGTTTTCTATGAGGGGTAACCTCAGGAGAAGTGATACGCGCCCTGATGTTAACCCCGGGTCGAGAGCATGCTTGCTCAGGTCTCGACCTCCAGTAAGTTATTTGACTGAATAACTATTAATAAACCCTAATACAATTCATAAATATAATACAACAAAATATACCTACCATCAAAGAACCGGACAAAATATATCTGACATAGTTTAGTAGGATGCCTGGACAAAATACCTTTTGTGTAGTACTGCTTGAAAATACCAAGCGCCTCAAAAATCTGTAGCGGCGACAACAAGGCCGGAGGTGGAAAAGGAGGTGGTCTGGCATCAGGAGGTATCCATAACATTAATTCTTCTACAAATTCTGAACCCTCTCCCCAAACTCTCTCCACATAATAGGTTTCAATTCTTTGTCTTGCAGCTTTGGTTAAACGCATTTCGCCAGATTTACTTTGCTTCACCATTCCCTTCACTGCAATGAAAAAGAATATTGGATAAACCCTGTCAGGTGTCTGTATACATTGTTTGGAATAGAAATGGAGTTTTTATGATAAAACAAAGTTTTATGAATACTTACCTGGCAGTTATATATACATTCGAAGCTATGTATATATAACTGCCAGGTAAGTTCTATTCATAAAAATATCAAGTGTGCAAAATCTCAAAGCTAAATCAAATTAAAAGTATAACCTTACAGTATGCATAATCTGAGAAAACATTCAAAGAAATGAAAATATTAAATGAACAATACTTACCTAAAACACCTGTAGTTTTTGTGAACTTTTCAACTAAAAGATTTAGTAACTCTGTATTAGCTCTAATAAGATTGTCTACTTTTGAAGAACACACAGGTTTTCGAAGATCTCCTGCTTCATTGGCAGGAAGATAATCAGTGCCAGGAAAGTCTTCTCCAAATTCCATCCTTAACGCTAAGTCTAATTTCTGTTGGTTGAGCTTATTCTCGTCTTCCTCCTTCGCTATCGCATCTTCAAATATATCTCCACGGCCCACTCTTGGTATGCTATTATAATTTATGGGTTTCCAAGGCAACAATGTTCCATTTTCAGAGGGCAATTCAAATTCTAACATTAACGTGTCGGCTATGCACCCAGTAACCTGTGGCGCTCTTTCCCGACCTATAATCTGAAGGATTTTTGAGGCAGTCATTTGCTTTAAACAAGAAAGAGGAGGAACCAAGTTTTCAGGAACAACATGTTTGTACATATCACGATTCTCTTCTTCTTCTTCGTCTTCGTATTCTTCTTCCTCCTCTTGGGGAAGAGGAAGATTTTTCTTCAACTTTATGAGCATTTCATTATAAACTCCAATTGTTTCAAATATACCAGCATCCTGCAGTTCAGTGGAACCTTCACTGAAATTTCCAGCAATAATCCTCAACTGAGCCCGGATGATGCACTCAACGCTATACAGAACAGTATCCCTTTGAACTGTCACCTGAGTATGTCTTTCAGTCACCCGAGAAAACTGAATCTTACAGTATTTGCTACTGTTTTTTGAGAGTTCATTGAACTGATTTTGCATTTCCAAGAAATTTTCTGCATATTCATTCAAACCCTCAATCACCTTCTTAAACGCAACTTCATGCCTTCCCAGGACTTTAGCCCGAATACCTGCCGTTTTAATTTCTCCTCTGAGTTTTGCATGTTCTGCTCGTATGCCGTGATGAATCCTTCTGAGGGCTTTTACCAATACACGAGTTACCTTCTGGAAGTCTGCCCATTCCGTGCAAAACTTCTTACATTCAGTATTCACATCTTCCATCATCTTTCCCATGGAAGTCTACCTTTATCTGAAATAAAAAGTATTTTGAGATACTAAAGTTTAGTACAGGTACTTTGAAATGGCAAACAATGGGGCATTTTTCTGTTAACAAATTCAAATCAATTAAGTGTAACAAGCAAAAATATCAAATCTTAAAATTACTGTAATTTGTACTTTTCCTAGCATAAAAATAAGTCCTTTAACAATGGAGATTATTTCAGTGTGAGCTGGAATCAGTCATTGAAGCTGGATAATGAGCAATTATCCAACTGGTGAGGGTGTGGGGTGAGAAGCCCTGTCCCCTCTAGAAGCCTCTCTTCTGATCCTTCAGCCCAGGACTTAGAGGGGTGGTCGAAGAGGGAAGTTAGATTAAAGGACTCAGGTTTGTTCCTACGTGGCATACAAACCCTCAGCCTTTAATTAGGGAGACTGCTTGGAGGGTTGGAGGTGCCCTGGAACTAAATATGGAAGGTTATAATTCTTCCCTGTGGAAGTGTTTAATGCTTGATTTGTGAAAAAAACAAAGCGAGGACCACTGACACCCTCTATCTGTTTTCCATCAGGATGAAAAACTGATAGGACCTAGGTTGTACCTATGATACTGTACTAGATCAACCTTTCCTAAAAGGGAACGTCAGTTAATCATATACCAAGTACACGATTCAAGGGTTGGCATATGATTCACCCTTCCCCTGATCATTAAGGAAGATATATAGATATACTTCTTTAGATATGAAAAATGGTGCTCTGAAGTTAACCTCACCAGCATCTGGTCCAACTAGCACAAAACAATTTGATAGAAAAATGGAGAAGAGAAAGTTATACTAACTTATACATTCCAAACTTATATATAAACATTACCAAAGACAAGATGCATTTTTGTCCCATGTGGGAATTGGGCTGATTAGACAACAGCTTGACCAGCCATCAAAGGTCCAAGTATTAAGATACTGTATCAAGAGATTTGTGGGTGTACTCTCATAAGTAAAAGCCTTAAAAAGATTGTCTGCCTTTTCACAACGCTGCCCTTATACTTATATGCTTAACCCACTGACAGGTTTCTCCAGAAAGCAAGTGCAGGGCCAATACCCCAGACCTCGTGAGCTTTGGTCCTGTCTTGCACCTTGATTCTCTCGCTAGCCTAGGCGTAAGCTCTATGGATCATTTCACAAAACCAGAAAGAGACAAGTGTTCCTTGAAAACTCTTTCTTGGACACAAGAATATCTCCTCTCAATCACCACCCGACTCCACCTGGAGGGAGGGGATGGAGATAGACTTAAACCTCAGGTCATGCACCAAAGTCTGGCATGAAACTGAAGATCTCTTTCCACCCCTCAGTATGGGTGTCTACATAAGAGATCGTGCAGCTCGCTCACTCTCTTCACCAACACTAGAGTTAGCAGAAAGAGTCTTGAAACTTTCTCAAGGGCTCGAACAGGGTATACATAAGAGCCTTGAGGACCATAGTCATATAACACTCCAAGGGCCTGAGATCCTGGGGTGGGCAAGAATGTTTGAAGCTCCCCATGAGCATAGACAACTCCCAAGAAGTGAAGAGGTCTATATCCTTCAGTCGAAAGTCCATACCTAAGGAAGAGTGATAGCCTTTGACAGCCACGACTGAGAGGAGATTCTCTCAGGAACATGGCAATTCACCATCTGTACTAAACTTGTTCCAACTAGAGAAATACCAAATACTCCTACAAAAACAATCCACTATAGAGTAAAGCAACAAACATAGGAGATAATGTCAACTTGGGCATTGTACTGTAACTTGTAAATTTAATCTATTTTTCTACATACAGTACAGTATAATTAATTCAAAAAATGCTGTTCCAAAATCCAAACATACTGCCCCTCTCTCAGGATTTAAATAAATACTAGTATCGCACCGAAAACTAAAAACTAAAATAACAAACATACCAAATGACTTTCGTGGCAGCTCTCTTATTATCATCTCTATGTAGTACAATACTTTAAAAAGATCAATCTCATTTCTCGACTCTCACAGACCGAGCTTAGAAATGTGAAGGTAAAAATCAGAACTAGAGTGAAGTTTTAAATTATTTTTTTAAATACTCAATATCTTCTCTACCTCCAGCTTCTCCACCATTATGTGGAATTAATATACAGTATCTGCTTAGCTTCCTCCATTTACAGTTATTATTATTATTATTATTACTAGCCAAGCTACAACCCTAGTTGGAAAAGCAAGATGCTATAAGCCCAAGGGCTCCAATAGGGAAAAATAGCCCAGTGAGGAAAGGAAATAAGGAAATAAATAAATGATAAGAACAAATTAACAATAAATTATTCTAAAAACAATAGCAACGCCAAAACAGATATGTCTTATATAAACTATTAACAACGTCAAAAACAGATATGTCATACATAAACTATAAAAAGACTCATGTCAGCCTGGTCAACATAAAAACATTTGCTTCAACTTGGAACTTTTGAAGTTCTACTGATTCAACTACCCGATTAGGAAGATCATTCCACAACTTGGTAACAGCTGGAATAAAACTTATAGAATACTGTGTAGTATTTGAGCCTCATGATGGAGAAGGCCTGGATATTACAATTAACTGCCTGCCTAGTATTACAAACAAGATAGAATTGTCCAGGGAGATCTGAATGTAAAGGATGGTCAGAGTTATGAAAAATCTTATGCAACATGCATAATGAACTAATTGAACGACGGTGCCAAAGATTAATATTTAGATCAGGAATAAGAAATTTAACAGACCGTAAGTTTCTGTCCAACAAATTAAGATGAGAATCAGCAGCTGAACACCAGACAGGAGAACAATACTCAAAACAAAGTAGAATGAAAGAATTAAAACACTTCTTCAGAATAGATTGATCACCGAAAATCTTAAAAGACTTTCTCAATAAGTCAATTTTTTGTGCAATTGAAAAAGACACAGACCTAATGTGTTTCTCAAAAGTAAATTTGCTGTCGAGAATCACACCTAAAATTTTAAGTCATACAAATTTAAAGAAACATTATCAATACTGAGATCTAGATGTTGAGGAGCCACCATCCTTGACCTACTTACAATCATACTTTGAGTTTTGTAAGGATTCAACTTCATACCCCATAATTAGCACCATGCACTAATTTTAGCTAAATCTCTATTAAGGGATTCACCAACTCCAGATCTACATTCAGGGGATAAAATTGATGCAAAGAGAGTATCATCATCTGCATATGCAACAAGCTTGTTTTCTAGGCCAAACCACATGTCACGTGTATATAGTAAGAAAAGTAATGGGCCAAGAACACTACCCTGTGGAACACCGGATATCATATTCCTATACTCACTATGGTGCCCCTCAACAACAACTCTTTGAGATCTATTACTTATAAAAATAAAAAATAATGCTAAGAAACGACCCACCCACTCCCAACTGTTTGAGTTTGAAAACAAGGGCCTCATGAGTAACACGGTCAAAGGCAGCACTAAAATCAAGGCCAATCATACAAACTTCCTGACCACAATCAAGGGATTTCTGTACAGCATTGGAGATTGTAAAACTAGAAAAAAAATAGTATGTATATTAAATACTTATTGGTAAAAGGTTCTGAAAGGGCAGCAAGTTTTAAGAGGGTACAGAGAATAAGGTTGTGGTCATTTGCATAATCAATAAATGTAAATTTATCTGAATTTATAAGATCTTGTGAAGCTTTGGGGGAAACATCAAAATCTTACAAGGTTTAAAGAAATAAAGCCTAAGGTTAGGTTAGGATGCACCCTGTTAATATTGTTTTCAGTTTCTTTTTCATTATTCCTTTGTTGGTTACGCTACGAAACTTCAACATGATATCATTACTCCTGGTCAAAAGTTATGAGCCTGACAGCAATTCTGTCAAGGCCAGGATCCTTCAGGTAGTTCTTTGTGCATAAGATTTTTCATAATTCTGACCATCCTATGCATTCAGATCTTCCCAGACTGAACCATCCAGTACATATAGGTAGTAGGTTGGCCAGGGCACCAACCACCCATTGAGATACTACCGCTAGAGATATTGGACCCTTTGACTGGCCAGACAGTACTACATTGGATCCTTCTATCTGGTTACGGTTAATTTTCCCTTTGCCTACATATACACTGAATAGTCTTTACATATTCTCCTCTGTCCTCGTACACCTGACAACACTGAGATTACCAAACAATTCTCCTGCACCCAAGGGGCTAACTACTGCACTGTAATAGTTCTGTGGCTACTTTCCTCTTGGTAAGGGTAAGGGAGACTCTTTAGCTATGGTAAGCAGCTCTTCTAGGAGAAGGACACTCCAAAATCAAACCATTGTTCTCTAAGTCTTGGGTAGTGCCATAGCCTCTGTACCATAGTCTTCCACTGTCTTGGGTTAGAGTTCTCTTGCTTGTGGGTACACTCGGACACCCTATTCTATCTTTTTTTTTCTTCCTCTTGTTTTGTTAAAAGTTTTTATGGTTTATATGGGAAATATTTATCTTAATGTTACTGTTCTTAAAATATTTCCTTTTTCCTTGTTTCCTTTCCTCACTGGGCTATTTTTCCTGTTGGGACCCCTGGCCTTATAGCACCCTGATTTTCAAACTAATATTGTAGTATAGCAAGTAATATTAATAATAATAATAAGGGAAAATATTGAATTTTTTCATTTCCCATCAGCAACGTCTTGTTCTGAATAATTACAAAAGAGGTGTCTTAATAGGTTTTCAAAGTGATAAAACACCATATGTGAGGACAGGAAGCGCTAAGGGGTTACATGAGATAGAGCTCCATGGTAACTAAGTAAAGAGGATCCAGTAATCTAGGATAAGTTAGATGGGCAAACTTAAGTTAAGCTGTATCCTTGTAGTACTTTACTAGTTTTGTTTCCCCGCACAAAAACCGAATCTTCCAAATGGCTTTCCTCTCTTCTTGATCTTCAAGGAGCCTGTATCTCTGAAACTAGTCATTTACAATAGAAATGAAGATCAGATTTGTTCGAAACAATATTATGTATATATATGCTATTCAAATGTCCCAAATGTAGCCGTGGTCTAGAGAGTAAATTTATGTACATATTCTTACATTTCACATTTACAACTCTATTAGCATTTAGCAAAGTAATATAAGCTATATAGTTTTGGGAAACCATAGATCACCCTCAATGTGATAACATCCCTGACTGGTGAACGCCAGATTGAGATTCAAGTCCCGCTCAAACTCGTTGATTACTTTGGTCGCTGCAACCTCATCATCCTTATGTGCTAAGGATGGGGTGTCTGGGGGAGCCTAAAGGTCTATCTGCTGAGTTATCAGTCGCCATTGCCTGGCCCTCATTAGCCCTAGCTTGGGTACCGATCATATGCACACACACATATATACATATATATATATATATATATATATATATATATATATATATATATATATATATATAGTTGGTCTCTAGGACATTGTCCTGCTTGATAGGGCAATGTCACTGTCCCTTGCCTCTGCCTTTCATGAGTGGTCTTTAAACCTGTACCTGAGCTAGGCTACAACCATTATCTACGCTACTTTCAGCTTTGGGTTAGACTACCATTAAAATACCTGGCGGATATAAATTACTGGATATTAATGGTTCCATTTAGCATGACTTGTGACAAGTCTAGCCTACAGATACTTTAACATCACGACGAATTTCCCAAACCAAGTGGCTGACACATTCCGTACATTCCTGACCCCGAACTTCTCAAATCGCGATCCAGAACTGTCTCATCAAGAACAGACTTAATTCATAATAACACGCGTTTTAAATAACTTGAAAGTAATTTGAATAGCGTAATGTAACACGTGGGGAACAAATTTTACCAGTTATAATTACCTTTCCTTAGTTTTACGTGATATTTCTCGCATCTTGTAAACAATTGCCTAACATTGTTGACGGCGACGAGGAAGCCAACACGGTTGCCATGGTAACTGTCGCTGAAGTTAAATTTGTAATGTTTCTAGAAAAAAAAATATCGTGAGGTTTCTCATTCATAACAAATCCACACGCTACATTAGACACATTCTAATAAAACTTTACATATAATCAAATATTACAAGCTTGGTTTAGATGCATTACTTACTAGTATATTAAAATTTAATGTGTTCACATGCCAACAAATACCTTAAATGGTGAAAATGGAAATAGATATGGAGGTATAAAATTTGCAGATTTTTTTTATGAAAAGTAATAATATAAGAAATAACTTTGCCAGTAGAAATAATGAGGCGAATTATAGGTTCTATAAGGCCAGAAAATATAGAAGATAATTAAAGAAAATACAAAAGTAATAAAGAAAACAATGTTATAAAAAAGGACACACTGCCTGATATGAAAGAAGTGAATAGGCTTATTAGTCACGAAAATGGCCTTTGAGCAAATTTCACGAGAAATGCACTAAGGGTATTTATGACATTTCTATATAAATCAGATGAAAATGAAGTGTGTGAGAAGGCATTTGGTGAAGTAACAAAGCAAATATCGGTAATTTTGTATATTATTCCATGTAATGTAACCTAGGAAAAAAACTACTGTTTCTTACAGAAAAAATTACGATCTCTTCAAAAATGACACTCGTTTCCGTCGCAAATGATCAGAGCGTAATTTTTTCTATAAGAAACAGTAGTTTTTCGCTAGGTTACATTAGTATGGAATAATATACAATTAAACCTATTTCTCGCCCTCTATCAGACACTAAGACTCTGTTCAGGCGGGCCTTGGTGTGTGAAAATAATCTCTTTCCAGTTTATATTTTGCTCTTTATCTTTTCAGTTATTCGCTAGCATTTGTATTCAGGCTTAATCGTTTTTTTATCACTATTATAACACTTTCCAAAGAGATAAGTCTTCAGAAGACTGACGCTCTTTTACACTTTGCCAGTTTGCCGTCAGCTGATCAATGTTGCCACTTGCCAGATGGGTTAGTGTAAAAATCCCCAATACTCATGATAACAAATCCCCAAAACAACCCAAAAATTCCAATTTCCACAAATATATTTTCTTCTGATCCTTCAGGCTTTACTCACATAGAAATTACTCATCCTACTTCATATAGAGTGCAAGTAAACTAATTGTAACAATATAAAGATTTACTAGTTTTTGTTTCTTCATAGAAATTTGTACAGAATATCCACATTTAGACACCCAAAATCCCAAAATCTTGGAATAAATTCCCATATCTGGCAACACTGCAGCTGATTAGTCCTTTCATAACTTACATTATAAAGTAGAAATTACTGGGTGATATTTGCTCTTAAGACCCGAATAACTTAGGGGGGGACAATCGTAAAATAAATATCGTTATGAAATAATCTAGGAATCTCTAAACAATAAGTGCTGGCGAACTTATTTGGGGCCCATGAGCCAACAAGGAATTAAGGATTATCAAGAGCCGGGAACCAGGAAGTTTAGTTTGAGGTTCATGTGTTGTCGAGTAATGCAGTACAGTCGCCGTAAGTATTTATGTTAGTCTTATTTTACCGTGTTAGTTTTAAGTTTGTATCGGCCGAAATAACATCCAGAACTTTATTAACCAAATAATATGTAGAGGGAAATATTTTGTCATCCATGTATTTTGTCTTAAGCCTAATGGGGTGAATGTAGTTCTTTCTTAGAATGGCTCCTCATTTTCTATTGAAGGTAATTGTGTAGCAGACCTCCCCGCTCGATTTAAAAGTTTCTAAAAGTAGAAAACGAAAGAAAACAGTAAATTAGAGCTACAGTTACCTTGAAACTGTGAGATAATCCTCCTACAACCACCTAACTCTTACACAGAAAATGTAAGCATAAACCTACTACTACAATTATGGGGGACCCCAGTGGGAAGCGGGGTTTTTGGGTGGGGGGGAGGAGGAGAAAAGTGATTTTTCGGGGCACTACCGAACCTAATACAACTACCTACCCTACCCTGGGGGCCATGTACCCCTACCTAGGCCTACGGGGGGGGGGGCCTCCGCTTCCCCTGCGACCCCCCCTTAAGGCCACAGTAATTTTCAGGGCACCACCGAACCTAAGACACCCACCTAACCTAGCCTATGGGGCCCTGTACCCCTACCTAGGCCTACCGGGGGGGGGGGGGGCTCCGCCCCCCCTGCGACCCCCCCTTAAGGCCACATTGAGTTTCAGTTCAAACGAAACAAATTCAAATGAAAACGCCTTTTGCAAAAAATGGAACACAAACTTCAAATTAGTCTCAATATCTAACTTTGCGTTTCCAAACCATGTACCTTTGAAACAAGACACGAGAAAATTGCACCTCCTCTTCCTTTTCCCACGAGTAACCACACTACGATCACACCGGAATGCTAATTTGTTGTAATCTATACGGCACACATTTTCACAATTAGGGCACTTTTTCTCTGCCAAAATCAAACCATGACGTTGAGCAAATGCAATTAGCAAATCAACTTTCCCTGAATAATGTACACAAAAATCCCCATAAGAAATAAAGCAATTGTCACAAGTGACACAGTCGGAACGGGATGAAGGTCCTGCTAATTGCTCTATACTTCACGGCAAAATGAGCTTTTCAGTTTGAAGGGAGATCCGAGACGTGCAAAAATATTCCTCCGCGGAACTTCACGTAAACTGTGGTAACTGGTGGAAAAATAGCAGGGATAAGTGAAGTAATAAGTGTCAGCATTGGCTAGATTTGTAAAAACCGCCATGATTGGTTTTCAAACAGTGTGACGTCAAGAAAACACCTGTTATTGGTTAGAATAGCATTGAGAACTAGTCTGCCATACGCAGTAAGGCGGTGAAACAGCTCATTTTAGCCAAGACATCACACAGTAAACAAAAACAAACACTTAGAAAAAATCAAAGTGAAACATAACTATACACACGAATATCTTCGTTAAATAGAAGCTGCTCATATATTGACTATTATATAAGCGTTCTATATGATATAATAGTGAATTGTAGGTGTTTAACTTCTTCAAGATCTTCCGCGGAGCTCTCCTACACATTTACCCTATTGAATTATACTGTATATTGCTTTGTATGTCATGAATGTCACAAACAAGAAAATGAAATTTGGGTATGTCTTACTCTATCACATAATACCACAACCAGTTAGAAAAATACTATGTTCATGTGCTTTATCTGTTACAATCCTGCAAATACGTGTAAAACATGTAAATGTAGAAATGATTTGACAAGATTCGATTTTTATCTCTGGTCTAAGGCAACCTAACCTAACACATGAAGTCTCCCTAAGGCTAACCACTTGAGTTGATCTAGAGGACCATATTTTATGAAATTGTTTTAACCTAACCTTACCTTGTAACTAGGTTCTCAGTAAACGCAGAAATTTGCCCACGACCTAACCTTGCAATTCACGCTGTACGTGGGATGGCGACTCCCGAATATCTCCTTTTTGGTGAACTGGTTACATATTATAGTACAGGATTAGTGTAATTGATTCTCTATACCTACTGGGTTGCTTTCCTTATTAGGACCTTATGGGTTTTGGTATTTTACTATATTGACTACTGTTTCAACGGGGCCTGTTACAAGATCAATGATAGATATGAATGCATACACACATACATACATACATATATATATATATATATATATATATATATATATATATATATATATATATATATATATATATATATATATAATCATCAGCTTATGCTAGTCAACTGCAGGACAAAGGCCTCAGACATGTCCTTCAACTCGCGTCTGTTCCTATGTGAGATACAACCAGGATCCTGTACAAATTGTTTTTGTCCAACTGCCTTTTTTTTTTTTTTTTTTTTTTTTTTTTTGTCCAACTGCTTTTGACCCCCATAAATTGCGCCATGCACTAATTTTAGCTAAATCTATATTAAGGGATTCAGAAAAAGTTTTTTTTAACAAAAGGTTATGGGTAACTATACGAAAGAATAGTATTTGAACAACTTTTATAATAACTTAACGAAAAATTTATTTATGAACAAATGTTTTACAGTAACTTTCCGAAACACTTATTTTTGATCAGACATTTTCCGTAACTTTCTGAAATGATTTATTTTTAAACAAATGTTTTATAACAAATTGTTTCCTGACATCCAATTTTCGAGCTGTCAACATTGACGTGCATTATGATAAGACACTTGGGCTTGGCGACCACCTGTTGGCTGTCGCTCAAGTCATATGGCTTTTGTTTAGGTTAAAGTATTTGTTTTATGGATATTACAATTTTTGAGGTAATAGTCAGAGTGAAAAGTGGTTACAAAGGTTCAAGGAATTTTTCTATTTCTTGGATATTTTTGTATGGTACCACGTTCGGTTAAATACTAATGTATGCTACCCGTCAAAAAGGACAATAAGTTTTTAAATAGATAGATATGCATACTCAAGCACACATAGGCCACCTCCTCCTCACCAGGGTATGACTGCTCCCTCTCCCTCAGACCCGAGTGAGGGGAAGAGCTGAACGTGACCGAATATATGTATATATATATATATATATATATATATATATATATATATATATATATATTTATATATATATATATATATATATATATATATATATATATATATATATATATATATATACAGTATTTATATATATATATATATATATATATATATATATATACAGTATTTATATATATATATATATATATATATATATATATATATATATATATATACAGTATTTATATATATATATATATATATATATATATATATATATATATATATATATATATATATATATATATATATATATATATATATATATATATATATATATATATATATATATATAACGGAATTTGAGCGAAGCGAAAAATCTATTTTTGGGTGAGGTAGCCATGTCGTCCTGATGGAAGTTCCTTCTTAGTAGCTTCCTAGGTTATATTTAACTACAGTGATATATCCCAGAGAATTTTACTAAAGGTATCCAGAATTCTAACTCCTGGCGCGAATATCCCTTGCTTTTGTCTTTAGGGATATCGCATAAGATCAGAGGACGTATTCTTGACACGCCACATAGCTATCTACACCCCTAATAGCGTTTACGCTTCGAGAGGGGAAGTGGCAAGAATTGTAGGAGGGCCGTTATTAAGGCAACGCTCCTACTCGTACTGTTATTGAGCGCCAGCACAACGCCGTGTGGCGCCATCTTGTCAGTCTTTGTAGGGTTAATGAGGTGCTACAGATACAGTACATAAGGGAGGGATTCATTCATCCTTTGCAAAAGGAGGGTGGGTCCATCAGGACGACATGGCTACCTCACCCAAAAATAGATTTTTCGTTGCACTCAAAATCTGTTTTTTGGGCTCAGGCCATGTCCTCCTGATGGAAGTTTACCAGAGCATTAATGTATCTGTGGATTTTCAATAGTGCCAATAACTGCGAGATAAATTTTCCTTGGTCATCTAGACCTAGAGACACATGGTGATAACGTCATACACCTTTCAACTGATCATGGACTATGTCAGTACTTCCTGCCCCCTACAGGGAAGAGTCATAGGAGACTCTAGGAAAAAACCCGAGGATTGTGAGTTCAAGGAACAATCTAGCAAGCAAGTTGTATATTAATCTCATCATATACGTGAAAAACATAGTTTGTATTCTGAAAGGAACAAATATGTATAGGTTACTGCTTGTTCGTTGTAGACAAGTTAGAGAGGTTTACATTCATGTAGGAAATTTGTAGTCAGTAAAGTAATCAGGTTGGTAAAATCAGTCATTACCAGGGACTGAACTTAATAACATAACACATAAATTTGATGTTTGTTTGCTTAGAACAAATATGGAATTTATTCAGAAATATTTTCCAGAAAATAAGAGGATGCAAATTAGCTCTGATACCTTTTATTTGTATTTTTAGAATTTTTAGGGCAAAATGAGACACAAAAATTCCTAACTGTGTTTATTAACAAACAGTATTCAGAAATCATGGGTTGTAATATATACAATTAAAGAAAATTTTCTTTGAAAATATTTTGGGAAAGCATGATAATTAGTAATAAGAGAAAAATAAAGTTTCATCTGAAAAGGAAACACAAAGCCGCTCTAAGGGAAATATAGTAATATTTCGCTATTGTCTCTGTTACAAAAGGAACACTTGCGTAGAATACGCAGGGCACATGTGTAAGTCTTTTATGCTTTAGTCACCTGTGTACTTAGAACAGTCTATAGTGTCATTTACTAGACTCGTCACTAAACATGATACACCGTAGGAGTAAGTCATGTACACCCTTCACTAAAGGTCCCAATTAGTGCACTGTTCTTTTCAGAATTCAAGCGGCAGGTTTTAGTACACTACCTGCTGCCACCACGTATTGCTTTATCTCCTGCACTTGTTTCGCGTAGTGTTCAAAGAAAACCCTGGATGATTTCCATCCAGTGTAGGCGCGAAGGCTTTCAAAACTCATGTTCTGGAAGAAGTTCAGAGACGAAGCGACCTTTCTCGGATCATGACCTGCGGGTGGACTGTCTGGATCCGCTCTGCGAATGAAATAGGTGATCTTCGCCCTTAGTTGTTTCAAGGTCAATGTTGAACCTGAGGTTTCTCCCCTGAAAAGCTGTCCTCCCTTAAAGTGTGAAGTTCTACGAAGATAGACCTTTAGGCATTCTACTGGACATAGAGATGCTTCTTCCTTCAGAGGGTAGATTCTCCAGGGACCCCACCTCTTGGTGGGCAGCTCATTCTTGGCGAGTAACGCTGGGTCAGGAAATAGGTTCAGTTCTCCGCAGTTTGTGAACTGAATGTGGCCATCATCCCTCGAAAGGGCCACTATTTCGCTAACTCTGGCTCCTGAGGCTAGTGCAAATAAGAATATCACCTTTTGAGTCAAATCTTTTAGAGAGCAATCTTCGTTGTTCAAGGTCGACGCTAAGTGAAGTACCTTATCCAAGGACCAGGAAATGGGCCTCGGAGGGGCTGCGGGCCGAAGTCCAGCGCAGGCTTTTGGAATCTTGTTGAAGATTTCATTGGAGAAGTCCACCTGGAAGGCATATAGTAAGAGTCTAGTCAGGGCAGATTTACACGTAGAGATCGTGTTGGCTGCTAAACCTTGTTCATGGAGATGAATAAAGAAGGATAAACAAAATTCTGTTGATATCTCTTTTGGTTTCTTTGCCTTGACAAAGGCAACCCATTTCTTCCAGGAAGACTCGTATTGTCTTCTCTTTGATTTCGACTTGTACTCTTCTAAAAAGTTAATACTGTCCTTTGAAATCCCGAACCTTTTCTTGACTGCTAAGGTGAGAAAATCATGAGATGAAGGTTCCGGGTTTTCTGTGATGAAGCTGAGACAGTCGACTTCTGCACTTGCTGAGTCAGAACTGGATCCGGCAACGGAATCAGTTTCAGTCGTAGTTCCGTTATTAGGGGGAACCAGATGCTGGTGGGCCACTTGTGAGCCACTATTGCTGCTGTTCCTTGAAAGGATCTGTTTGTTGAGGACCTTCAGCAGGAGGTTGGTTGGAGGGAACAGGTAAATTCTGGACCATTTGTTCCAGTCTATGGACATCGCATCCGTTGCTTCCGCTAGAGGATCCTCGTATGGGGCTACGTACCGGGGTAGCTTCTTGTCGCTCGTTGCGAAGAGGTCTATCTGCAGTCCTGGGACTTTGTGTAAGATGAAGGAGAATGATCTTGCGTCTAGGGACCATTCTGACTCTATCGGGTTGAGTCTGGATAGAGCGTCCGTCGTCACATTGCGGAACCCTTGAAGGTGAACTGCTGATAAGTGCCATCTCTTCTTCTCCGCCAAGTGGAAGATGGCCAATATCACTTGGTTGATTTGAGGCGATCTTAAGCCTTGTCGATTCAGGCATCTCATTACAACCTCGCTGTCTAGTACCAGTCGGATGTGGATTGAGCAGCGAAGTTTCAGTTTTTTCAGTGAGAGAAAAACTGCCATGGCTTCCAGAATGTTGATGTGGAAGGTCTTGAAAAGGGAGGACCAGGTTCCATGGACTTTCCGATGGTGAGAGTGGCCTCCCCACCCTTCCTTTGAAGCATCCGTGTGAACGGTGACTGAAGGTGGAGGCGGTTGTAGGGGTACCTTCTTCTTTAGGTACTTGGGCTCTGACCATGGCTTGAGGAGTGATCGCAGACAAGTTGGTATTGGTCTTTTCAGATCTCTTCGAGTGTTTGATGCGTATTTTCTCCAGACTCATGATGCATCTTTTAATTGTGCTCTCAACAATGGGTCTGTCACTGAGGCAAACTAGAGAGACCCCAACACTCTCTCCTGTTGCCTTCTTGTTATCCTGTTGGATTGAAGGAGTCTCTTGACAGATCCCGCTATTTCTCTCCTCTTCTTTGATGGAATGGAGAGGCAGTGTGACTGTAAGTTCCAGTGGACACCCAGCCATTGGAACTTCTGAGCTGGAGATAGTCGAGACTTTTCCAAGATGATCTTGAATCCTAGATGTTCCAGGAACTGTATCACTTCCTTGGAGGCTTGCGTGTATTCTTCTTTGGATGCTGCCCATACCAGCCAGACGTCCAGGTAGGCAATCACCTGAACTCCCTTTAGGCGTAGTTGACGAATGACTGCGTTCGCAAGCTTTGTGAATACCCTTGGGGCTATGTTTAGTCCGAAGGGCATGGCTCTGAAGATGTGCTGTCTTTTTTGCAGTTTGAATCCTAGGTAGGAAGAAACTTGTCGATTGATCGGAACATGCCAGTATGCGTCCGCCATGTCTATGGAGACTGTGTATGCCTGTTTGGGCAGTAGGGTCCTTATGTGTTGAAGAGTCAGCATTCTGAACTTGTGGTTCACTATGAACTTGTTGAGTGGTGATAAGTCCAGAATGACTCTGAGCTTTTCCGAATCCTTCTTCGGAACAGAAAACAGCCTTCCTTGGAATTTGATGGACTTTGCCCTCCTTACAACTCTCTTGTCTAAGAGTTCTTGAATATATTCTTCCAGAATGGGGGTTGAGTGTTGGAAGAACTGAGGGAAAATTGGTGAAATTGCGTTCCAACTCCACCCCAGTCCGTTCTTGACTAGGCTGTGGGCCCAGGGATCAAAGGTCCAGCGCTCCTGGAAGAGAAGAAGTCGCCCTCCTACCGGAAGCATCTTACTTGGAGTGCTGGTTGGAGGACTTGCCTCCTTGGCCACGTCCCTCTTTGTTGCCCCTGCCTCTGGAGGGGCGTCTAGAGGAACCTCGAAAGGAACCTCGAGACTTTGGCCGAAAGGTTGTTGATTGCCTTTCAAAGGCTGGGGTAAAGACAGGCGAATGAGTCGCCACCTGTTGGGGCACCAGCTGGAACGTGGTAGGTAGTTGTGCCACCGTCTGGAGCACCTTGGCCACGGGAAGCTGTTGTTGTTGTCGTGGAGGGCGAGAGGGCACTCTAGGTCGTTTAGTCTTCCGTTTGGGTTGGGGACCCTCCTCAGTGGAAGACTTCCTCTTGGATGACAAGCCCCACTTGTGGAGGAGATTCCTATTCTCCGTAGCGGCTTTGTCAACGACCTCTTTGACCACTTAGCTTGGGAAGAGGTCTTTTCCCCAGATGTTGGAAGCTATCAGCTTCCTTGGTTCGTGTCTCTCTCGAAGCGTAAACGCTATTAGGGGTGTAGATAGCTATGTGGCATGTCAAGACTACGTCCTCTGATCTTATGCGATATCCCTAAAGACAAAAGCAAGGGATATTCGCGCCAGGAGTTAGAATTCTGGATACCTTTAGTAAAATTCTCTGGGATATATCACTGTAGTTAAATATAACCTAGGAAGCTACTAAGAAGGAACTTCCATCAGGATGACATGGCCTGAGCCCAAATATATATATATATATATATATATATATATATATATATATATATATATATATATATATATATATATATATATGTAATATATATATATATATATATATATATATATATATATATATATATATATATATATATATATATGTATATATGTATATATGTATATGTATATATGTATATGTATATATGTATATGTATATATATATATGTATATATATACATATATATATATATAAATATATATATATATATATATATATATATATATATATATATGTATATGTATATATATATATATATATATATATATATATATGTATATATATATATATATATATATATATATATATATATATATATATATATATATATATATATATATCTGCTCCTTATTATACTGTATAGGGGAAATTTTGTAGTACAGTAGTCATTTGATAGGATCATTTATAAGCAGTACTAATAATTGAGTCGCTTCATCTGTTTTCAGTTTTTCCATACTTGCCTAATTAAGATAATTGTTAAGCTGACCAGGGGCTTTCAGTTTAGGATTACGATAATAAAAAGTCAATTTTTTTTACATTTTATTTTGTGCTGGAATTCACACAACACAGTTACAATCATTCAAATTATTTAATGTGCTCTAGAAGGTAGATTGTTACAAAATTTCGATGTTAGCTACTCAATTAAATGATTTAATATCCTCTAGTTTATAGGTAGCAGGTTGGCCAGGGCACCAGCCACCCATTGAGATACTACCGCGAGAGAGTTATGGGGCCTTTTGACTGGCCAGACAGTACTTCATTGGATCCCCCTCTCTGGTTACGGTTCATTTTCCCTTCGCTTACACACGCACCGAATAGTCTGGCCTATTCTTAACATATTTTCCTCTATCCTACTACAACTGACAACACATAACCAAACAATTCTTCTTCACTCAAGGGGTTAACCACTGCACTGTAATTGTTCAGTAGTTACTTTCCTCTTGGTAAGGGTAAAAGAGACTCTTTAGCTATGGTAAGCTGCTCTTCTAGGAGAAGGACACTCCAAAATCAAACCTTTGTTCTCTAGTCGTGGGTAGTGCCATAACCTCTGTACGTGGTCTTCCACTATCTTGGGTTAGAGTTCTCTTGCTTGAGTGTACACTCGAGCACATTCTTCTATCCTATTTCTCTTCCTCTTGTTTTGTTAAAGTTTTTATTGTTTATATGGGAGATATTTATTTTAATGTTGCTACTCTTCCGAAAATATTTTATTTTCCTATTTTCTTTTCCCCACTGGGCTACTTTCCCTGTTTGAGCCCCTAGGCTTATAGCATCCTGCTTTTCCAATTAGGTTTGTAGCTTAGCAAGTATATAATAATAATAATCGTAGGTAAATTGTTACAAAATTTCTATTTTCAGCTGGAAAAATGAAGTGAAGTGGATAGGTATTGTGTGCTGGATTGCAGAATAAATCTCACACTGGTTTTAGTGGCAGGTTCTTGTTCATGTCTGTGTGAGATTGAGGTCTTAAAGCGGAGCAAATTGAAAAATGAGATGAGTTTTTTATTTGAAATATAAAGGTCAACATTTGATATTATTATCATTATTATTATTATTATTATTATTTATTATTATTATTTTTATTATTATTATTATTATTGTTATTATTACTTGCTAAGCTATACAACCCTAGTTGGAAAAGCAGGATGGTATAAGCCCAGGAGCACCAACAGAGAAAATAGCCCAGTGAGGAAGAGAAACAAGGAAAGATGAAATATTTTAAGAAGTGTAACAACATTGAAATATATATCATATATAAACTATTAAAACTTTAACAAAATAAGAGAAAGTGATATAAATATTATAGTGTGCCCAAGTGTACCCTCAAGCAAGGGAACTCTAACCCAAGACAGTGGAAGACCATGGTACAGAAGCTATGGCACTACCCAAGACTAGAGAACAAGGGTGTGATTTTGGAGTGTCCCTCTCCTAGAAGAGCTGCTTACCACGGCTAAAGAGTCTCTTCTACCCTTACCAAGAGGAAAGTGACCACTGAACTATTACAGTGCAGTATGTCTTATAAAAGGTGACATGATTCACTTTGTGAAAAAAAAACATTTGATTTGTCTTATAAAAAAGTGACTTGGTAGTGGTAATTTGATTTACAAAAGACAACTTTTGATTTAGTTTATATATATATATATATATAAATATATATGTATGTATATATTATATATATTGTATATATATATATATTATATATATTGTATATATATATATATATATTATATATATATATATATTATAATATATTATATATGTCTGTATATATATATATATATATATATATATATATATATATATATATATATATGTATATATATATGTATGATATGTATGTATGTATTATATATATATATTATATATATAATATATATATTATATATATGTACTGTATATATATATATATTATATATATGTATGTATGAATATATATATGAAAACCCATCCCAAGAAAACAAAGCAAGTTAAAGACAAAAGGGCAGAGCAGTGGACAATAAATGCAAAAGAGCAAAAATAAAATCGATAGAAGACCTGTGTAATACATGTGAGGAATGTTTCAGAAACGGCCATTCAAGAGAGCTATTCACCGCAGTAGACAGATTAACAAGGGGTTGGAAAAACAATGGAATTGCTGTAAGAGATGCAGATGGCAACAAGGTATCAGCAACGGCTGATGTTGAGAAGATCTGGAAAACGCACTACGAGGAACAACTAAAAGGAAGTGGAAGACGGGTAACTGGAGAAGATTATCCAGAACTAAGAGGAGAGCTATGGAACATACAGGAAACGCCAGATCTTCTGAAAGAAGAAGTGGGAAAAGCTTTAAGAGTTATGTCAAGTGGGAAAGCACCAGGAATAGATGGACTATCAAAGGAATTGCTTGAAGCTGGCGGTGAAATGGTAGAAAGATGGTTGTGTGATTTATGCAGGGATATAGTAGATGGACAAGCAGCTCCAAATGATTGGATTGAAAACATTATAATTCCAACACACAAGTAAGGGGACACCACCTTATGCAAAAATTATAGGCCTATCAGTCTATTACCACATGCTTATAAAGTTTTAGCAAAAATCATACAAAGTAGAATAGCAAGGCAAGAAGAGGAAATAATTGATGATGGTCAAGAAGGATTTAGGGCGGGTAGAGGAACAATCGATCATGTATTCACCTTCTCTCAAATCATAGAAAAATTCTGGGAGAAGGAAAAAGATCTGTATTGTGTATTTATTGACTTCAGGCAAGCGTTTGACTCCATATGGAGGGAAGGAATGATTAGGATTTTGAAGGAATGGGGATTAGAACCAAAAATACTGGAAACCATCAGGAGATTGTATGAAAGGACATCGGCTAGAGTAAGAAAAGGAAAGTGTATGACAGAAGAGTTCATAACCACTGGTGGGGTTATACAGGGTTGCCCACTATCACCACACCTCTTCAACCTATACTTGGAATGGGTTATGAGAATGGCACTTGGAGATTATGAGGGTGGCATAGATATAGGAGGGACAAAAATATCTAACATGAGGTATGCAGATGACATAGTGCTTTTAGCAGAAACTAAGGAGGAACTTCAGAGAGTGTTGAGAATGGTGGAGGACCAGTGCAGTAGGTATGAATTAGTGATAAATAGAGAGAAAAGCAAAAGTATGAAAATTGGACGCCAGAGAGAGGCCTTAGAAATACAGCTATCAGAGAGAGAAGTGAAACAAGTCAATGAGTTTAAATATTTGGGAGTGTTTTTCACAGCAGATGGAAAGATGGAAAGAGCAATTCAAGACCGAATCTCAAGTGGCCAGAAAGCATTTGGAAGGCTAAAAAGAATCTGGAAAGATAGAAATATATCCATTAAGTTGAAAATTAGGCTATTAAGAGCAATAGTAATCCCCACAGTGATATACGGTGCTGAATGCTGGATACTGAAGAAGAGAGAAGAGAAAAAGTTATTAGCCTTTGAAATGAAATGTCTGAGAAGAATCTGTGGTGTAAGATGGGAGGACAGAATTAAGAACGAGAGAGTGAGAGAAATGGCTGGTGTTGAGGACACAATTCTGATTAGAGTGGAAGATATTCAGAGGAGATGGTTTGGGCATGTACAGAGGATGGAACAGGACAGATGACCAAAGATAGTGCTTCATGGTCAAGTGGCCGGAAATAGACCGAGAGGACGACTAAGAGATACATGGGTGAAAACCTTCAAGAAAGCAAATAGAGGCGAGACATTTCAGCAGCTGGCACAGATGGCATTGGATAGGAGTCTCTGGAGAGAATGGCAATATCAGATGCAGGACCCAACCCGGAGAATTCCGGACGCGATTTAGTGAGTGATATATATATATATATATATATATATATATATATATATATATATATATATATATATATATATATATATATATATATATATATAAACCCATTCTATAGTAGCCCTTAATAGAGATTCCATATAACTCATAACTTGTATCCTAATATAAGGCCACAAAATCACAACGAAAAAACTAGCTTAAATGTTTTCAGTTCTCGGTAGGATATAGGACCTCACGAACTGGATAATCAACAGGCAGTTGATGAACCGGTGTTCTCGTCAATCCAGGCTCGGTAAGCCGGCACGCGCGTGTATACACCGGGTGCGTTTGGCTTGGCGCATTCATCGCCGAAACTCACCACTCCAATTTGAACCCAGATTCCCGAGCATGTTTTTACCACCATAGGTCCTCCGCTATCACCCTAGAAAGAGAAAGGAAGAAAGAAGACACCACGATTAGAATAGCATATAATTGGAATGATCTTCCTATGGTAGTTGAGTCAGTAGAACTTCAAAAGTTCAAACTTACAGCTAATGTTTGGATGTTGAACAGTCTGACATAAGCCCTTTTATAGTTTATATATGAAATATCGGTTTTAATGTTGTTAAATGTTTTTTAAGATATTTTGATTTTTCATTTCTTCTTTTATCCTTTATTCATTTCATTGTTTCCTTTCATCACTGGGCTATTTTTCGTTGTTGGAGCCCCTAGGTTTATAGCATCTTGCTTTTCCAACTAGGGTTGTAGCTTAGCTAGTATTAATGATAATAAAAAGAAGCTTACGGGTAAAAGATACTGATATTCTAATGAATTCAAAATGACGATGGGTTTAAAACCACAAGAGAGATATTGGGTCTTTTGATTGGCTAGATAGCACTACATTGGATCCGTCACTGGTTACAGTTCGTTAACTACTGTGTAATTGTTCACTGGCTACTTTTCATTTAGTAATGGTAGAAGAGACTCTAGCTATGGTAAGCACCTCTGTACCTTGGTCTTCTACTGTCTTGGGCCAGGGTTCTCTTGCGTGAATGTCAGGATGCCTGAAAACTTTAAATCATTCATTCATTCTCTTGCGTGAGGGAACACTCAGGCACACTATCTAATCTGTTTTTTTTGGCTCAAGCCATGACGTCCCGATGGAAGGTTCCTTCAGTAGCTTCCTAGGGTATATTTAACTACAGGGATATTCCCAGAGAATTAAACTAAAGGTTATCACAGAATTCTAACTTCTGGTGCGAGTACCCTAGAGGTTTCCCTCTAGGATATCGTATATCAACAGGTGACGCGTGTATTTAACACGCCACATAGCTATCTGCACCCCATATAGAGTTAACACTTCGATATGGAAAGGTGGAGAATAACTTGGGAGCCGTTCCACAGTTACACTCGTCCGTGGCTGCTCTTGGTACTCGAAACGTAAACAAACGGGCGCCATTGCTAAATGACGTCACGTCCGTCCTCATCCTTCTGCCTGTAGCTCCTTGCTTTAGTCGGATTTTCCTTGAGTGCGTTTTTCATCTGCTTACATCGCCGTTATGTCGCTACCTTCAGCCTCGCCTTCTTCTGGAAAGTTGAGTACCAGGTCCCAGTATTGTTTGAATAAGCTCTAGCCGTAAAGTAACTTCTACTTTTCGTAAAATATTGAGTTTTGTGGCAGAGCTGTGCCGATTCCGGACGCGCCATTTTATGGCGTCGCTGTTCATATCGCATGCTTTATTTAGTTAGCCAGAACAGCCTTCTCCGGTCATTTAACTAATTAATATTATTAGTTATTTAGTCTTCATAGCTAGGAATTTCTTATATCGTGTTTTAGCGCTCATCAGTCTCGGTCGCCGTTCGACCCCATACTAGATCGCTAGCTTAGCCCCTAGGCTGGATAGCCTAGTGCTTGTTTTCATGCATGATATTACCAGTGTTCCTAGGTTAAGTTATGAAGATTGTGGCATTATTAAACATACTATTAACTGTGATGTAAGTGTTTTCGCCTTCGGGGTCCATATAGGGGACCGGGTTGATTGCGTATCTTTCCACCCTAACCTAATGTAGGAACCCCTATATGCTCCCTAATCCCCCTGCCTGCGGGCGTTCCCTCTGTGTGGCCTTGCTTCCCCTTCTATATAGGGAAATCTTGTCTACAAACAGAGTATTTATCGCTTCTCTGTCTACCCTAAGGGAATGATCCTCCCTTAGGGTCGTGACCGAGAAATAAGGAACGGCTCTGCCCTTCCTCAGGTACACCTGGTTGGGTTACTCCTTCCTCCCTGCAACTTGCGATGTTTCTTTCAAGCTTGCCTAGCCTAGGAGTTAGCCCTCCTTCTCTAGGTTAAACTCTGGGGGTTGACTCTGCCCTTTTATAGTTTGGAACGGTACTCCTGTACCATTCTCATTCTGGGCTATCTAACCTAGGTTAGGGAGCGTTCTCCCTTTCCTTGGTGGCCGTTCTCATACAGCCTCTCCCCTATAGAAAGACCCTTCATCTTCCCCCTCCCCACCTATCCCTTTGGTGTAGGCTTGCCTACACACATCTGTCTTTAGTCCTACAACTCCTCCCTTGGGTGGAGTGGTAGGGCTAACTTGTTCTCCTGCTGAGCTCGCTCTGGTACACATACCCTTCATAGCGTTCTATGGGGGTGGTTGCCGGCAGCGGTCCGGCCGGCGGGGGTATCCCCCCTCTTGAGTGCCCTCTAACCCTCCCTTGGGTTACCCCAGGCACCCGGCCGACTGCTGGCTCCCTACCGCCGGATGCTAGGAGTATCCACTCCTATCATGAGTGCACTCTCTCCGGAGGGATGCCGGAGGGGTATGAGATCTTACCCCTTCCATCCCTCCTTACCTTTCTCTCTTTCTATCCTGGTGCCGATCCCTTTCCGTCTCTACTGCCGGCGATACCGCCATTACCTCAGATGACATTCTTTCATAAGATGCCCTCCCCCCTCCAAGACGTCAGCCTTCCGTGTGCCGGAGGCTGCCGCCTTCCGTCGACATACAGCCGACGTCCCACCCCTCGTTTTACCTAGTAACAGCTGGCCGACCTTCGGAGCCGGCCACCGGCGTGACGGTATTGATTGCCGGCGGTCTAGGTATACAACCATATACATATCCATCTTATGAATTGATCCAAGCTCGCCAGGCCGTCAGCCTTCGGCTGCCGGAGCCACCACCTCCTGCCGGCGGTCGCCACGATGGTATTATATTTTAGATACTCAATGTGTCTGTCTTGATGCCTTCCTCCCTGCAGGACCGGCCTCCGGTGTGCCGTCGGTCTGCCGGCACCCTCCGGAGACGTTAAGGGACATGCACCCCTTCTCATACCTGCCGACAACATGCCGACAGTCAACTTATTGCAGCCAGATGGCTTAGCCACTTCTATATATAGATATTGTCTTACCATCTAAATCTGTGGCTATGCTGTTTGATTGCATATTACAATATTCCAGCATACTCTCTTTGTCTTAGTGCAGCCGATTGCCTGAACCTATATCTAATAAGGGGTTTCTCCTATTCCCCTTCTACTCCAGGGATCTGAGTGGTCTCAGTCCCTGCTACACCTCGCGGGCAATTTCTGTTAGAGGCTTAGCTTCTACCCACCACGGCTTATCCATATGGATTTACGTTTTGTGACCTTCGGCCACATACGAAATTGCCTACTGATAAGGTTACGGTAACCGACTGGGCGGCATTCACAAGTATGTGTCCATCTACTTTCTTTCCCGCTCATTATTCTCAGGCATTATAATACCTTGTGAATTAGGCTACTTTAATGTTTTTAAAAAGAAAAAAAAAGAAGAAAACTTTAGATTAAGTTATCTTAATTTTAGAGTAATATAAGCCATTCTTATGCCTTCCATGTACTCATGATCTCTTTCTTTTACAGGAGGAGTATATGAAGTGTGAAAGCAACTTCTGTGGAGTGAAGCGCCCGGACTTCTACGGGCACAAGGCGTGCCGGACCCATGCCCCCTGCGCCGCCAAGAAAGGCGACCTGAAATACTGGGACCCGCAGAACTGTACAGTCTGCAAGAGTCGTTTGGCCGAGGCGTTCGACGACCCTCCTTCTGCGGAGGCAAGGGACAACGCTCGAGAGAAGCTACGCAAATGGGTGCGTGGCTTCCAGAAGAATGCCACCGGACCGTATCTCGCCAGCGAAGATTTGAGGGCCTTGCTTTTCCCAAAGGCATCCAAAGACTCTGTGGTCCCCCGTGATCAGATCCCCACCGTCCAGCTCGTGGTGGAACCTGATATCGTCATGGCCCAGTCCATGCATGAGTGCCATTTGGATTCCGATAACGTGGAACGTATGTCGGAAGTGTCAGAAGAGACGGAGAAGAACCTCATGGGCGAGGAACTCGACTATGAGGAAGATCAGGTGGAATACCCTGATTCGGAGACCGAGGTCGTTCCCGCTCCTACTCCCGCAGCGACTCCTGCACCGTCCAAGGAACCTGTTCCTTCAACTTCCGCCACCCCGGACCCTCTTCCATCGGCCACTCTGGAGGTCTTCAAGATGCTTGAAGCCCCCATGGAAAGAAAACTACGAGAAACCCAGGAGCAATTCCGGTCTACTCTGGTTAATCTTAAACAACCGAAACGGATTTCGGTTAAGGACCTCCCCACTTGCTCGGAAGCTAACCCATGGAGATATGCCGAGCATATGCCAATCACAACTGGAAAGATCTACATCAGTGAAAGGGTTGGCTCTATCTTGTTGGAAGAAGTGGAATTCTTCCTGAACTTTGAGGCTTATCCGGACTGTTACGTCCGGCTCAGGTCCGAACCAGCCTCAAAGGAGGAGACCGAACTGAAAGAGGTTATCGTGTTCGATCTCGCGAAGGCCCAGGCTATGCTAGCCCAGGCGGTGAATAGTAGGGGTTTCACCAACTCCAAGATGCCGGCGCTTAGTAAGAAGCATCCAACCTTCGTTGCGCCGAATGCTGCGACTTTCCCCTTCATCAAAAAGGCCTTCACAGCAGTCTTAAAGGCAGTGGAGGAAGGGAAACCTTGCCCTGCACTGGAGGAGTGCAGACCCTTCTCCCTTACCGTTCCTCCCGATGATAGGCACTGGAAAGACGTCCAGTCAACCTTCACGGTGGGGAAGTTAGAGCCTGACGTAGCCGGTCGTCAATTCAATGAGGACCTCCCAAGGCTAAATGATCACCTCCTTCGTAGGGAACAGGATACGAAGGAGAGGCTTGCCGCATCGCTGTCCCTCCAGGTACAGCTAGAACTTATGGCCGGGGATACTAGAGTCCCGGACTTTTATATGGTCCTAGCCAAATCGCACTTGGCAACGGTGACGAAGGACCTATAGCTTCACTAAGGCTCGCAGAGCCTGTCGTGAATTCGTGTTTGCCAACACGACGGTGAAACACGAACCCCGGAGGCTGATTTCCTCCAATATCTGGGGTAAGTATCTCTTTCCCTCCTCCCTGGTGAAAGAGATTGCAGACAAGGCCGCCACGGAGAATAGGAACCTTCTCCACAAGTGGGGCATGTCAAGAAAAAGGAAATCCTCAGGACGATGGCCCTCAACCTAAGAGGAAACCTCAAAAGCCGAAACCCCAGCAACGTCAACAGAGACGACAGTTTCCGGGTACCGCTACTCCCCAAGTGGCCACACAGCCACAGCAGACCTTTTAGTTGGTCCCCCAACCAGTGGTGTCGCAGTCACCGGTCTTTACCCCTTCGTATGAGCAATACGCTACTACCTTTCGTCTCAGAGGTAGGGGCTCAAGCAGAGGTTCTGGCAGAGATTCGTCTCGCCGCCCCTCCAGAGGCAGAGGAGGAAGGGGAGCTAGCGGCCGAGGTGACAAACCCTCGGGACACCAGAAGCAATGACCAATTCCAGGATCGTTGGACCTTCGATCCCTGGGCACACAGCATCGTCAAGAAGGGACTAGGATGGAGCTGGATGCAACCACCCCCAGCCTTCCAGCAATTCTTCCAACAGTCAACCCCCCTCCTGGAAGAATATGTCCTAGAACTCTTGAACAAGAAGGTGATCAGGAGGGTAAAGTCAACCAGGTTCCAAGGGAGACTATTTTGCGTTCCCAAGAAGGACTCCGGCAAACTCAGAGTCATTCTAGACTTATCCCCTCTCAACAAGTTCATTGCGAACAACAAGTTTAAGATACTGACTCTGCAACAAATAAGGACCCTTCTGCCTCAAAGGGCCTACACGGTCTCCATAGACTGGCGGATGCCTACTGGCACGCTCCAATGAATCTTCACGCTTCCTCCTACCTAGGATTTCGACTCCAAAGGAAAAGTTACGCCTTCAGGGCCATGCCCTTCAGGCTCAACGTGGCTCCACGGATCTTCACCAAGCTGGCAGACGCCATTGTCCAACAACTCCGTCTTCAGGGCGTCCAAGTGATGGCCTACCTAGACGACTGGCTAGTCTGGGCGACATCGCCCGAAGATTGTGTAAGAGCCTGCAACAAAGACACCCAGTTCCTAGAGCATCTGGGATTCAAGATAAACACCGAGAAATCTCGCCTCTCTCCAGCTCAGAAGTTCCAATGGTTGGGAATCCATTGGGATCTTCAGTCACACCGCCTTTCCATCCCACAGAAGAAAAGGAAGGAAATAGCAGGGTCTGTCAGAAGACTTCTGAAATCCAAACGGATCTCAAGATGACAGCAGGAACAAGTTCTCAGCTCTCAACAGTTCGCCTCTGTGACAAACCCAGTGCTTCGCGCGCAGCTAAAGGATGCCGCGGGAGTCTGGAGACGTTTCGCATCCATCGCTCGAAGAGACCTCAAGAGACGGCTTCCAAACAGACTTCGCTCACTATTAAAGCCGTGGTCGGAAGCAAAGGCCCTGAAAAGGTCCATTCCTCTTCAACACCCGCCTCCATCGATCAACATCCACACGGACGCTTCACTGGAGGGTTGGGGAGGTCACTCCCACCAACGACAGGTTCAAGGAACATGGTCTCCCCTATTCAAGACGTTTCACATCAACATCTTGGAGGCCATGGCAGTTCTTCTCACCCTGAAGAAACTCTCCCCGCCTCCCTCGATCCACATCCGTCTGACTCTGGACAACTCGGTGGTAGTCAGATGTCTCAATCGTCAGGGCTCGAGATCGCCCCAGATGAATCAGGTACTTCTTCCGATCTTTCGTCTGGCAGAAAAGAAGAAATGGCACCTGTCTGCAGTTCACCTACAAGGATTCCGCAACGTGACGGCGGACGCTCTATCACGGACAAGCCCAATAGAGTCGGAATGGTCTCTAGACGCAAGGTCATTCTCCATCTCTCACCAAGTCCCGGAACTTCAGATCGATCTCTTCGCAACGAGCGACAACAATCAACTTCCTTGATATGTGGCCCCGTACGAGGACCCCAAGGCAGAAGCAGTGGATGCCATGTTACTGGATTGGAACCGATGGTCCAGGATATACCTGTTCCCTCCCCCCAACCTTCTGCTGAAAGTCCTCTCCAAACTGAGAACCTTCAAAGGGACAGCGGCCCTAGTGGCTCCCAAGTGGCCCCGGAGCAATTGGTACCCTCTGGTCCTGGAGCTGCAGCCCACGCTGATCCCTCTCCCGGGCCCAGTTCTCTCTCAACAAGTACAGAAGTCGACTGTCTTCGCTTCATCACTGAAAGTCAGGGACCTTCATCTCATGATTTTCTCTCCTTAGCCGCAAAGAAAAGGTTTGGAATCTCGAAGAAAAGTCTAGACTTCCTCGAGGAATACAAGACTGAATCCACACGACGGCAATACGAATCTTCCTGGAGAAAGTGGGTCTCGTTCGTCAAGGCAAAAAATCCTACGGAAATCACCATTGATTTTTGCATGTCCTTCTTCATTCACCTTCATGGACAAGGCTTAGCAGCCAACACGATTTCCACCTGCAAATCGGCTTTGACTAGACCACTACTGTACGCCTTCCAGATTGATCTGTCCAGCGATATCTTCAATAAATTACCAAAGGCATGCGCTAGACTACGCCCAGCACCTCCGCCAAAACCTATCTCCTGGTCCCTGGACAAGGTGCTCCATTTTGTTTCTAACCTGGACAACGATTCGTGCCCCCTAAAAGACTTGACTCAAAAAGTAATCTTCCTTTTTGCTCTCGCCTCGGGAGCCCGAGTCAGTGAAATAGTGGCATTATCAAGAGAAGAGGGTCATATCCTGTTTGCAGATACAGGAGAGCTTACCCTCTTCCCTGATCCGACGTTTCTCGCAAAGAATGAACTACCCACCAAGAGATGGGGCCCTTGGAGAATCTGGCCCCTGAAGGAAGATGTCTCTCTATGCCCAGTGGAGAGTCTTAAGGTCTATCTTCGAAGAACTTCAGACTTCGGTGGAGGACAACTCTTCAAGGAGAAACATCAGGTAGTGACTTGTCACTGAAACAACTAAGAGCGAAAATCACCTACTTCATTCGCAGAGCGGATCCTGACAGTACACCCGCAGGTCATGATCCTAGAAAAGTCGCGTCTTCTCTGAACTTCTTCTAGAGCATGGATTTAGAAAGCCTCAAGAGCTTCACAGGGTGGAAATCATCGCACGTTTTCTTCAAGCACTACGCGGAGCAAGTGCATGAAGTTAAACATTTCGTGGTAGCCGCAAGTAGTGTTATGAAACCTGCCGTTTAACTCTGCATAGAACAGTGAGTTACTTGGGACTTTAACTCTATGGGTGCCTGTGTTGACCCTTTTGTGATACATAGTGATTTCATGGACACTTAGTGTTTCTAATAGACTGTTCTTATCAAGGTGAAATGTCATAGACTTCACATGAGTGCCACATGCTCTAGGGCATGATGTGTTTATTCTTTGAAAAAGACTGACGTTCCTCTGGAACTTGTGTTTCTAAAAGTGAAATTTCTTTCAGATTCAAGATTGAAGTCTTTTATTTTCTATGTACATTATTCTTTATTATTGTAAATTAACTTTACATTTATTATTGCAATTGTTATCACATAAATCTGCAATCTATGAAATAAAATGTCTATTTTATTACAAGTGCGTCTCTCTCAGCTCCTATTATTTATTATGAAATATATGATTGTCATAGTTTCATTTAACCCCTTCCTTCTGAAAGAGAAGAATAAACGGATTTTGAGCGAAGCGAAAAATCTATTTTTGGGTGAGATAGCCATGTCGTCCTGATGGAAGTTCCTATTGGGTAGCTTCCTAGGGTATATTACAACTACGGCGATATTCCCAGAGAATTTACCTTAAGGTACCAGAATTCTAACTCCTGGAGCGAGTATCCCTCGTGAAAGGGATATCGCGACATATCAGAGGACGTATTCTAGACACGTCACATGGCAATCTACGACCTGAACAGAGATTTCGTCTCGTAGGAGGGAGATTGACGAGATACGAATTCGGGAAAGAAAAAGGGGAGCCGCTCCCAAGGCTTCCCTATCCCCCGATTCGTATGCGTGCCTGGCGCCAATCCTGGCGCCATCTGTATTCCTTGTAGCGTACACGAGGTGCTACAGATACTGTATGTAGGGAGGGGTCCTACAGCCCTTTCTTAGAAAGGCAAGGGCGGGTCCATCAGGACGACATGGCTATCTCACCCAAAAATAGATTTTTCGCTTCGCTCAAAATCCGTTTTTTGGGCTCAAGCCATGTCGTCCTGATGGAAGTGTACCAGAGCATTACTGTATCTGTGGATTCTCAGAACGTGCCGTACTCCCCGGAGGTATTTATTCCTGGTCGACTAGACCTAGAGACCTAAGATGTTACCGTTATACATCTTTTCAACTAACTATAAACTATGTTAGAGCTTCCTGCCCCCTACAGGGAAGAGTCCTACTAGACTCTGGAAAAGTCTCGAAGAGTACATATATCTATGTATGAATACCAGGCAAGCTAATATAGTGGTCTCGCCCTATATTAAGTAAAGCATAGTTTGTATAGAACCACTGCGTCAATATATTGACCAGTAATCCGCACAATACTTGTATTGGACAAAGGTTTATATCCGCATAGGAAGAAACTAATAAAACCGCCCTCGTCCCTTTATGGGACGGAGTCCTCCCATTAGGGGACTTACATAAACCAATGCAACATAGCTTGCATAACAGAACAATTCTATCAGAATTATCCCAGATAAGATACATAGAATTAAAATGCTCAATTATACCAATAAATTGACACAGGTGAAAGAGACGCAAGGTTCTCAAGAACAAGTTTATTGACAGATAATAAACAGACAGGTTAACAACAAATATATATATTTATATAAAAGAGGGTAACCCAAAACTTTAAGCATAAGTATGATAGTAAACAGAACTTGTTTATCTGAAAGAAAAACCATTAAACACCACTTTAATAAGATACCAAGGTATCAAGTCATAAAAAATCTGTATTACAAATCAATCACATTAGCGTTAGAAACGCTTGGCACACATGTCTGAACTTATGCAAGGTTCACCTTTGAAAGAAGGAACAGTCTATATGGGCACTTGGTGCCCTCATTTAGTTTGTAGTACTGTATGTACCTACACACTCACCCTGGACTTAATCGTCCCAATTAAGACCACTGTTCCTCGCAGAGTTAAACAGTAGGGTTAACTACACGACCCACTGCTACCACAGATCTCTTAAGTTCCTCTACTTGCTTCGCATAGTGGCGAAAGAACACCCTGGAAGACTTCCAGCCCGTGTATGAACGGAGATGTTCAAAATCCATACAATTAAAGAAATTTAGGGATGAGGCAACTTTCCTCGGATCGTGACCTGCGGGTGTACTGTCAGGATCCGCTCTGCGAATAAAATATGTCATTTTCGCTCTGAGTTGATTCAGAGATAAATTTGAGCCTGATGTTTCTCCCCTGAATAGTTGACCACCCTTGAAGTCTGAAGTTCTACGAAGATAGACCTTTAGGCATTCTACTGGACATAGAGATGCATCTTCTTTCAGAGGGCAGATTCTCCAGGGACCCCACCTGTTGGTGGGTAACTCATTCTTGGCGAGAAACGTAGGATCCGGAAACAGGTTCAGCTCCCCCCCATCCAGGAACTGAACACGACCTGCCTCTCTCGAGAGGGCTACGATCTCACTAACCCTGGCCCCGGACGCGAGTGCAAATAGGAAAATAACTTTTTGCGTCAAATCCTTTAACGCACATTCTTCATTGCTCAACAAGGAGGCGAAATGAAGAACTTTGTCTAAAGACCATGAGATGGGCTTTGGAGGTGCTGAAGGTCTGAGCCTAGCGCAGGCTTTCGGAACTTTATTAAAGATCTCGTTACCTAGGTCGATCTGGAAGGCAAATAAAATGGGTCTCATCAAAGCCGATTTACACACTGAAATCGTGTTAGCTGCCAATCCTTGGCCATGGAGATGGATGAAGAAAGATAAGCAGAAGTCTGTTGAGATCTCCTGCGGATTCTTTGCCTTTACAAAGGCCACCCATTTTCTCCAAGATGACTCATATTGCCTTCTAGTCGATTTGCACTTGTATTCCTCTAGGAAGTCTATGCTGGCTTTCGAAATCCCGAAACGCTTTCTCACCGCTAGGGCGAGAAAATCATGAGCTGCAGGGTCTGGGTTTTCTGTAATGAAGCGCAGACAGTCGACTTCTGGACTCGCTGGGTCAGAACTGGATGTGGTAGCGGCACGAACTTCATCTGTAGTTCCAACGCCAAGGGGAACCACATACTGTTCGCCCACTTGTGGGCCACTATTGCCGCTACCCCCTTGAAGGATCTCAGTTTGTTGAGGACCCTCAACAGAAGGTTGTGAGGAGGGAACAGATAAATCCTGGACCATCTGTTCCAGTCGAGGGACATTGCGTCCACTGCTTCCGCTAAGGGGTCCTCGTACGGGGACACGTACAGGGGCAACTTCTTGTTGTCTTTCGTCGCAAAGAGGTCTATTTGCAGTTCTGGGACTTGATTCAGAATGAAGGAAAATGATCCTGCGTCTAAGGACCATTCCGACTCTATCGGTGTGAACCTGGATAGAGCGTCCGCTGTCACATTGCGGACTCCTTGAAGGTGAACTGCCGACAGGTACCACTTCTTCTTTTCCGCCAATCGGAAAATGGCTAACATCACTTGGTTGAGAGGTGGTGACCTCGACCCTTGTCGATTCAAGCATCTCACAACCACCTCGCTGTCTGTCACCAATCTTATGTGGATCGAGTGACGCGGAGAGACTTTCTTTAAGGTAAGGAGCACTGCCATAGCTTCTAGAAAGTTTATATGAAAGGTCCTGAATAGCTTGGACCAAGTCCCCTGGACTTTTTTCCGATGAGAGTGACCTCCCCATCCCTCCTTTGAGGCGTCTGAGTGAATCGTCAACGACGGGGGAGGTGGCTGAAGAAGAACCGACTTCTTTAGATGTCTGGCTTGGGACCTAGGTCTGAGAAGAGTACGTAGCCGAGGCGGCACTGGTCTTCTCAGGTCTCTTCGCGCGTTTGATGCATACCTTCTCCAAACTCCGGTTGCATCCTTTAGCTGTGCTCTTAGCACTGGGTCTGTCACTGAAGCAAACTGGAGAGAGCCTAGTACCCTCTCCTGTTCGCGTCTTGATATCCTTTCGGAATCTAGAAGTCTCTTGACAGAGCCCGCTATCTCCTTCCTTTTCTTCATTGGTATGGAGAAACTGTGTGACAAAAGGTCCCAGTGGATTCCCAGCCACTGGAACTTTTGGGATGGAGAAAGTCGAGACTTTTTCTTGTTGATCTTGAAGCCTAGGTACTCTAGGAACTGGATCACCTGACTGGAAGCTTGCAAGCATTCGGTCTCGGATGCTGCCCACACCAGCCAGTCGTCCAGGTAGGCTACTACCTGAATTCCCTTTAGGCGTAATTGTTTGAGAGCTGCGCTCGCAAGCTTCGTGAAAATCCTTGGGGCTATGTTTAGCCCGAATGGCATGGCTCTGAAGGCGTACAGTTTCCGTTGTAGCCTGAACCCTAGGTAGGGGGAGAGTCGACGGCTGATTGGAATGTGCCAATAGGCGTCTGACAAGTCTATAGAGACTGAGTATGCCCTCTTGGGCAGTAAGGTCCTTATGTGTTGCAGTGTTAGCATCTTGAATTTGCAATTCACTATGAACTTGTTGAGTGGTGACAAGTCCAGAATGACTCTGAGCTTTTCCGAGTCTTTCTTGGGAACACAAAACAGCCTCCCTTGGAATTTGATGGACTTCACCTTTCGGATCACATTTTTCTCCAACAGTTCTTGAACGTACTCCTCCAAAACGGGGGTGGAGTGTTGGAAAAACCGAAGGCATGGGGGTGGAGTGCTGTACCAGCTCCAACCCAGTCCATTCTTGAGTAGGCTTTGGGCCCAGGGATCGAAGGTCCAGCGATCCCAAAATTTCATCAGTCTCCCTCCTACTGGTATCATTTCACTTGGACTGCCGTCCTGAGGTCTTGCCTCTCTGACCACGACCACCTCTGAATCCCCTTCCCCTTGAGGGGCGCCTAGACGAGCCTCTGGCTGCTCCTCTAGGTTTTGCACGAAAGGAAGAAGACTGTCCTTCGAACGTTGGGGCGAATGTGGTTGACTGACCTGGCACAGCCTGGGGTACCCACTGAAAGGTAGTCGGGGTTTGTGCCACCATCTGGGGCACTGGAGGCAAAGGCAATTGCAGTTGCTGTTGCTGTCTATAAGGCTTGGCTGACCGAAATGGTAGCCTAGTCTTCATATTCTTCCTCTTTGGTTGAGGACCCTCATCCGGGGAAGATTTTCTTTTGATAGCCAGGCCCCACTTCTGGAGAAGGTTTCTATTCTCCATGGCGGCCTTATCAACAACCTCTTTGACCACATCGGTAGGGAAAAGGTCTTTTCCCCAAATGTTGGAGGAGATTAATTTCCTTGGTTCGTGTCTCACCGAAGCCCCGGCGAACACGATCTCCCTGCAAGCTCTCCTTGCCTTGATGAAGCCATAAAGGTCCTTCGTCACTGTGGCTAGGTGAGACTTAGCCACTACCATGAACATTTCATGGACCTTAGGGTCACTTGCCATTGTCTCAAGAGTGGTCTGATGAGACATTGAGGCAGCCAGTCTTTCTTTGGTCTCAAACTCTCTTCGTAAAAGAGATTCGGGCAGCTTGGGGAGGTCCTCGCCGAATTGCCGTCCGGCAATATCAGCCTCCAACTTTCCCACTGAGAATGTCAGATGGACATCCTTCCAGTCTTTGTGGTCCATAGGCAGAGCCAGCGACAAGGGTTTACACTCCTCCAGGGAGGGGCAAGGCTTGCCGGCCTCGACTGCCTTTAGGACAGCCGCAAACCCTTTTTGTAAAAAGGGGAAGGCTCTATCAGGAGAGGACACAAAAGAAGGGAGCTTCTTGCTCAATGCAGCTACCTTCGAATTCGAGAAGCCCCTCTCTTTCATCGAGGATGAAAGTAGGGCTTGAGCCTTAGCGTGGTCCATAATAATGACCTCCTTCGGCTCTGTCTCTTCCCTTGAAGCTGGTTCTTTTCTCAGCCGGACATAGCAGTCCGGATATGATGCCTTGCTGGGCCAGAATTCTACCTCCTCTAGGGGAACTGAACCCAGCTTATCCGAAATGACGATCTTACCAGTCGTCATTGGCATGTGCTCAGCATACCTCCATGGGTTAGCATCTGAGCATATGGGAAGGTCTTTCACATTGAGCCTTTTCTGGGGCCCATGTGATTCTGCTAGGGACTGCATACGCAGTTCCATTGCAGAACTGGGACACCAGCCGATGTTGAGGGGATGGGCTCCGGCATCTGAACCGGAGTAGCCGACACCTCGTCGACCCCATCCTCTACGACATCCGGGGTTTGAACTTGATCCTGACCTTCTGCCAGGAGGTCTTCTTCCAAACCTTCGTCCAGGTCAGACATCCTGTCACACAACTGGATGTCTTGCATCGCATCTGCGACTTCCTCGTCCACCTGGACTTGATCTTGAGGGATCTCCTCTTGAGGCTGGGGAATCACTGCTTCAGCTGATGCCTGTGGAAAAAGATACGCCCTCATCTTCTCACTTGGAAGATAAGGGCCAGAGGTGTTCTTCTTGAAGCCCCTTACCCAAGTACGAAGCTTTTCCCTAGCTATATCCCTTGATTCCGCCGTTCTAGGGGAATCAAAAGCCTCAGTAATCAGGTTAGTGCATACAGTACATACCTGAGGGTCCCAATACTGGAGATCATCCTTGGAGACAGCGCATGCTGCGTGTCTCCTACAACACTCATGTCCGCAGAGGTTCTTTCTGCGGACATTGCAGAAAACATTTCCGCACTTCGGAGGGTCCTCCTGTAAAGAGAAAAAATTTCCATGAGTATCAAGTGAACTATGTATCACTGGATATGCATAGTATAGCATAACAATTCATAAAGGAAAGACACACACTTGTGTTTCCCTCACAACCCATTGCTGCAGCCTTCCAGATAATAAAATCAAAATGGTTTATCTCTACTAGAGTAACCAATGCAAGGTTTCCAGAGGAAACAGGTGGAGCTCACACCTAGGCAATGATTTTAAAAATCCTGGATAATAGACGGGGAAGAACTCTGCTTCCTGTCTGAGGGCAACAGCAAAGGGCTGTGCAAGAAAACACAATAGTGTTAGAAGATACAGTGCTGTACCTAAACTTTTACTATAGTTTTCTTCTTACTGTATATGCTATACAGAAGAATACTAGTACAGTATAGGAGGATGTGTGCCGGCCTGCCTTTGCCGGCCGGCACACACCACAATTAGCTTTAAAGTATACTACTTAACAGCTATAGGGCGGCAGCCCTCTGGTTCAAATGCCTGTGCCGGCGGCAGTAGCTGCCGGCCAGCAACAGCCAGTGTTGGCCGGCAATGACTGCCGGCCAGCAACTACACAAGGTAGTACCCAGCTGCCGGCCACACTCTTGGTGACCGGCAGACAAGGACTGACATAAGCCGGCCGGCAAAGGTACAAGACCGATGCCAGCCGGCAGCAAAAGAACCAGAAGACAACACCTGCCCGGCTGCCGGCCTCATAGGCCGGCAGCCGGGACAGGTACAGCACTTAGAAGAAAATAGAATGGATGCCGGGATAAGAGAGTACACTACCCCCCAAGCCCGGCAACCGAAAGAGTGCATATAAGGAAGGGGAGAAACTTAATTCAGGCTTCCTTGACCAATGCCGTCCGGCTCTGCCGGCAGGCATGGATGAGGGACCAAGAGAGGTCCGGGCAGCACTCGAAAACATAAGACCCTTGCCGGCCAGCATCTCTGCCGGCCTGCAATGGGCTTAGTCAATTCCACATCCCAACCTATACTAGGTCCAGAAGTAGAATGACGTACAGTACAGTAATACCCCTGCCGGCCAGCTCTGCCGGCCGGCAAGGTACAGTACAGTAATGGCTAGGCCATTACGGAGATAGAGGGGGAAGGGACAAGAGGGTCCTGCCAACCTTGCTTTAGTGACAGATCACCCACAGCCAAGAACTTTGTCTTAGCCTAAGGGAGATCTAAGGGAAAGGGCCAGCAATACTTGCCAGCTTCCAGAGCACCAAAGCAAGGAAGGCGTTGCTACTCCCAAGGGAAGATTTTATCCTCCCCGAGAACAGCAACAGGACTTAGTCTGGTCGATCACAAAAGAAGGAATCATAACTTACAGAAACCTTCGATAGTGACCTAAGGGAGCTAAGCTCCCTTTGTAAGTGTTAGGTCAGCGAGGGGGACTCTGCCCCAAGCCAGACAACACGGACTCAGACTAAAAACTCTGTTGTTCTGTCCCTCTTTGAACCAGACTTTGCTGGAACAGGAAGGTACAGTAACACCCTAGTATAGTTTTATCGAAAATAAATTCGGAAAAAACCACTTAGGGATAAGCCCAAGGCTTAAACAGAGGGAAAGGGATTGCATACCTTCTCCGAAGAAAAGAAAGCAACCGGGGAGTATGATAAAGTATACTAAGGCTCCATAAGCAATTAGCCTAGGCACCAAGAGAATCGATTACCTGATTCACCGAAACTCACACGTATACAATCTTGGAAATATTCCACACAGTCTAAAATGTATAAAATATAGCCTAAAGCTTCAATAAAATTTTAATTACACTCGGAAAAACCAAAATCATGCATTAAGTACTAGGACCAAACGACTAGGCTACATGGCCTAGCGTAGGCCAGAATGGCGAATACTTCGCCAAATAATACTAAGCACGAAAGGAAATCCTATGTAAAGCTAAATAGCTAAAATTTATTAAGCAAAACAACCAGGAATGTCACTCTGACTAACTAATTTATACCTAGCGAGTGACAGTGTCCAGGACACCTCTGGTAGGCTACGGCTCTTGTATCAAAGATTAATCCTATTAATCACTCAAAATTTACCAAGAGCCTACATTTATACATAACAGACACTATACTCAACTTATCCGAGGCCAACGAAGACGAAGAAGCCATGAAAAGCTGAATAAATCCAAGATTTGCGAGAAAAACAGGAAAAAACACCGAGTTGTTAAGCTACGCAAAAAGGAATACAGATGGCGCCAGGATTGGCGCCAGGCACGCATACGAATCGGGGGATAGGGAAGCCTTGGGAGCGGCTCCCCTTTTTCTTTCCCGAATTCGTATCTCGTCAATCTCCCTCCTACGAGACGAAATCTCTGTTCAGGTCGTAGATTGCCATGTGACGTGTCTAGAATACGTCCTCTGATATGTCGCGATATCCCTTTCACGAGGGATACTCGCTCCAGGAGTTAGAATTCTGGTACCTTAAGGTAAATTCTCTGGGAATATCGCCGTAGTTGTAATATACCCTAGGAAGCTACCCAATAGGAACTTCCATCAGGACGACATGGCTTGAGCCCAAAAATATAGATATACTTGTATTATATACAGTACTCACTCATGCTGTGGTAATATTCCTACCTGAATACTTACCTTCGTCCTGCCTTCGAGACCAGATTGATCTCTAATCCAGGGAGTGTAGTAAATATTTATCACTTACCTATGCTTGATAATATTCCTACCCGAATATTAACCTTATGTCTTGTCTCCGAGTCCTGCACGAACTCTCCGCAGGGTGAGTAGCTCTTCAATGATAGCTTCGAGATATTGGTATGGTCCACCAGGACTTCTCTGCCAGGGGGGGCAGGAAGCTGGATCTTCACGGAAACTCTAGCAAGGACATGTTACATACCTCTATTCGAAGCCCTTGGCACTTGCATAAAAAGGGGAAAATTTCCACGATACATAAATTCTCTGGTACACTTCCATCAGGACGTCATGGCTTGAGCCCAAAAAACGGATTTTGAGCGAAGCGAAAAATCTATTTTTCGGTGAGATAGCCATGACGTCCTGATGGACCCTCCCGTCTATTCTAGTCCAGCCTTTCAGGCCCCTGCCCTGTCCTGCTGTATCATGGAGATTAGCAAGAAGCTGGCCTCAGGATGAGGACGGACGTGACGTCATTTAGCAATGGCGCCCGTTTGTTTACGTTTCGAGTACCAAAAGCAGCCACGGACGAGTGTAACTGTGGAACAGCTCCCCAGTTATTCTCCACCTTTCCATATCGAAGTGTTAACTCTATATGGGGTGCAGATAGTTATGTGGCGTGTTAATACATGCGTCCCCTGTTGATATACGATATCCTAGAGGGAAACCTTTAGGGTACTCGCACCAGAAGTTAGAATTCTGTGATAACCTTTAGTTTAGTTCTCTGGGAATATCCCTGTAGTTAAATATACCCTAGGAAGCTACTGAAGGAACCTTCCATCAGGACGTCATGGCTATCTCACCCAAAAATAGATTTTTCGCTTCG
>NC_090742.1:63131433-63143933 GCF_036898095.1 Palaemon carinicauda | reverse complement strand
CAGAATTGTAGAGAACGAACCATATCCTCGTCCCACTCTTGCGACATTTCTTTCACCTCATTCGCAAGCTTGCAGAGCTTGGCAAGCCGTTCTAATGTTAAGCCCGTTTCTTCGACATTTTCTTGGATCTCTTCCTGTGTTTCACTGTCTTCACTGCCCGATTTCGTCAGGTCTTTGAGGTCTGCGGCCGCGTAACTTCTACTGTCTTTTAACATATCGAGAAGCGTCACCTTCTCAGCAATCGTCATTATCTTTCGGTGCTGTTTAGGCTCACTACCATCCTTAGTAGAAGCAGAAGGCTTGGGAGGCATTGTACAGTAAGGTTTAACAGAAAGTTCAACAAAAAGTTCAACTTAAAACAGTCACGCACAGCACAGATTAAAGTCCACAATTACTTAACAACGTCAACACAGTGATACAGCGGGAGACAAAGTGACCGCGGAAAGAGATGCTGGGGGTTGGAGAAGCATTCAAAACACCAATCACAGGCTAGATTTCAAAACTTGGGTTCTGATTCGTCATCTATCAGCGCTTGAACCAATCACAACCCGTCTTATATGCTACGTAGGTTACCAATTCAAAGTACAAGATACCCTGCGTACAGTATACTGTACAGTAATAATAATAATAAATAATGATACTGTAATAATAATAATAATAATAATGATAATAATAATAGTAATAATAACAATAATAATTTTAATAACAACAACAATAATAATAATAATAGCTTTACGTACGCTATTTTACGCTTTTGTTGTAGGATGTGTGTCTCTCTCTCTCTCTCTCTATCTCTCTCTCTCTCTCTCGTACGCTTATTCGAAATGTGATTTTTGTAACAAAGAATATTATTGGATGCAGTACTACGTACGTATACATACAAAAGATTCATGGAAAAGAAGCACATCCATTACATTTGTAGTACAGTACAGTAGTAGCCAACAGCAGCCTTACACCATTCTAATATGGTATGACTGCATCTGATTTGCGTTTCATGTTCGATTTAATTTTACTACGTACTGTATACATTACTGAATTATCGTATGATCACATTCTCTTTTCGTGTTTTATTTCTTTCTGTGCTTAATTATATGTCATATGTAATGCAATGAACAATCAGTAAGAGCAGATATTACTAATTTCAGTATTAATGGAATTACAGGTAACGAAATATCGTATTTGGGGTCTTCAGATATTGCAGTATTTTCGAAATTTCCGGAAAATCCGCGATATGTATATATATATATATATGGGTTATGGAAAAAACCTGCGAAGTGGTGAATCCGCGATGGTCGAACCGCGATGTAGCGAGGGTTCACTGTATATATATATATGTATATATATACATATATATATTATAGATATACTGTATATATATGTATATATATATATATATATATATATATATATATATATATATATATATGTACTTTATGAGTGTTTATGTACAACAAGATCAACAACAAATGTAGCCGTTTTTAATCCACTGCAGAACAATACCTTAGACGTGACCTTGGTCATGTCTGAGTTTTGGCCTGTTTTCGTCACCACGCTGGCCCTTGTGTATTGGTGATGGTGGGAGAGAATAGTCTGGTCAATTACAGCAAATCAACCTAATATGGGTCACCCTGACTAGTACAGCTTTGCTGATACATGGCAATACAGAAACCCTTTCACCACATCAAGGTATCCCCTTACAAGTACTTTATGGAAAAAGCATATCTGTTGTTACTGATTTAGAAAGCCTAACTCTTTATGATAGAAACACTCAACTCTCGTGTATATATATATATATATATATATATATATATATATATATATAAAACGTGAGTTATTTACCATAAAACAAAGCCCCCCATCCAGTGACAACTGCTTTCCCTCCAACGATGATATCCGATTCTTCTGCCAGACATATGGGCTGAACGGTCGCGTCGTTTTCCCATATCAGGTCATTCGGAAGTTCTACAAGGGCGATGTCATTAGCCTAGGGTGAGATGATAAACAATTTTAATTTTCCAGCAAAAAGAGGAGAGTCTATAGAAGTAGATAAGTTTGCATAAAATAAAGATATACAGTCAATGGTTAGTCTTTCATTTTAAGAGTTCGGTTGAACATTAGTCGCATTGAAACGCCATGTATACTTGACCATTCGTCTTCTTATGCTCAAACCTCTGATTTTTCTCATCATAAACCATTGTCCTTTTCACCTTATTGACTCCTATCATATTGGCATGCCACACTGCAGATATAACTAGCTACCATAGTTGCCACGGAGATTCTAGGCGAGATAAGCCCCTCCCCTTGATGACGTCATAGCCAATCATGAGAGACAATGTGATTGTCTATGACGTCATCATGGGTGGGGCTTATTTTGCCCGGAATTTTTGCAGCAACTATAGGTATTCTACTCGGAAATTATGATATAGTTTCGTTGTTTTGTTTACTAACTAGCAATGACTTGGGTATTATATTAAGACAAAAGCCTTGTAAATCATTAAAAGTAGAGAGTGTTTTCACATTTTTTTTTCATCCCAACCCCATTATATCCTACGTCGCATACGTCCCGTTCCAACACTTTTTTTTCTCTTGTCTTCCCCATTTGTCTTTATTTGGACAAACCTTTTCAATAAAAATGACCTAACTCCTCCAACGCCATATGATGTAATGGGTCTCGTCCAGACTCTCAAATAATTGGGAATGGAAAAATTTCATTGGGGTGCGTACATGTAGATTGAATATTTTAATCCCTTTCAAGGTCTTTTGTGCTTTAGTGTTTTAATTCCTCTATCATTAAGAAAACAACTCTATAGATATGGAATGAAATTTAAGAAATAGTTTAGCTAAGCCATTGTTTTTATTGCAAAACATGAACTCACAAATGTTTCGTTATCGTAGTTTTCATGAACAATATATTGAACTGCGTAGACCCCTCTGTGCTCACTCCGATTGCTGCTGCCGTAGGCAACAATAACGTCATTTTGCTTAACTGGGTTCCTGCAAAGAACGGAAGGTGATCAGCCCATCTTGTAGCAAGGCACTGAATGGCCTCCTGGTTCCTATAGCTTAAATCCAATTAATTATAATCTTTGTGAAATAAAATGGCTGAGGAATGAAGGAACGTTATACGGTTTTTATAATCCTGCTCTCAAATGTCTTCATGTTAAATCTAAAATTAGGTTATACATCACAACCAGTGTATAGTGTAAGATTGTTGATGGTTTCCATAATCCCTTAAATTGTAGGAAAAATTGTAATCGACTTTTATCATCCTGAATTGTTAGAAATGCAAGCCATTACTGATAGTCATCAGTTAATAAGTGAATGTCAAGAAGAGAGGCCAACATGTTGTTTAGAAGTATATATATATATATATATATATATATATATATATATATATATATATATATATATATATATATACTTTTAAAGCTATTATAGAATACACATCCAATTTTATACGCGAGTAAGAGGATTATACATGTTAGCTTAGGAATATCCCTCAAGGTGTCATTTTATTCTCTACTGAACCTCAAGAAGTTATAGTAGAACCCTATTCCAAGTTAAACCTATTCCAAGTTATAGTAGAACCCCATTTAAAAGAAACACTGACAAATCTCTTAATACTTGCCCTTCCTTGTCAAATAAGCAATGGGCTGCTGTAAGGATCCACCTTTTCTTGATGATGGATCCTCCACATCCGGAGGTGCCAGGGTAGAGGACAACTTGAAAAGGATATTCGTTTTCTGCTGCTTCTTCCCCGTTGACTATCTTTATGCCATCTACATTGATTGGGGCTATACCACAGTTTGCTATGGAAAACAGAAGTGTTGTGGAAAGTACAACAGTATTAGTTCATGCAAACGCGTTGAGAAGCTGCTAACTTAAGTAGGGCAGAATAGACAATGCCCTAAATATGTATTTTTGCCCTCTCAACAGTATTTTTTGTATAAGCGAATATTATTGTGGACATTAAGGATGTATAGACAAAAATGATAATGATTTCTTTCAAAAGACAAGTTGTAAGCTTTGTCCGTGTATTCGTCTATAGATTAGTCAATTATGTAGGGGTTTATGTACATATTATCTAATGAGAAAGGGTTGAAAATAAGTTATACAAATTTACGATGGATCTCACCATATAAGGCAAAAATTCGTACCAAAAGGAAGGAAATTAGTTGAAACTTTCTAAATAGTATTATCAATTTGTTAGGTTGCACAACTATAAGGGAGCTTTGTGTGAATGATGCAAGAATGGAAATAATAGGTGTCAACTATTAAATATTTGTGGAAGTAACTTTTCAAAATGTCATCAGGAGGTTGAAGAAAGAAAAGACACCATAAGCAGATTAAAATAGGGACACTAGAATATGAATTGGTGGCTGTCCAGTATGTGTAAGGTATCTCTGAATGTGGGAAAGTTTACAAAGGAAAACTTGATGGGAAATATAAACATAGATTACAATAGGGACACTAGAATATGAATTGGTGGCTGTCCATTATGTGTAAGGTATCTCTGAATGTGGGAAAGTTTACAAAGGAAAACTTGATGGGAAATATAAACATAGATTACAATAGGGACACTAGAATATGAATTGGTGGCTGTCCAGTATGTGTAAGGTATCTCTGAATGTGGGAAAGTTTACAAAGGAAAAACTGATGGGAAATATAAACACAGATTACATTAGGGACACTAGATGGTGGCTGTCCAGTATGTGTAAGGTATCTCTGAATGTGGGAAGTTTACAAAGGAAAACTTGATGGGAAATATAAACACTTTTATTTAAGCAATGATAAATCTACTGTGGGTAGTATGTGGTAGGGTTAAGAGTTCAAAAGAAAAGCATGTGGCAGGATAAATGATGGAGGGAGAGCAATCTTTAAGTTCATACATAGAAAATATTCATTAGGTTGGTAAGAAATGGTTGTGGAAAAATTTATTTTAAAATTACCATAAAATGATATAGCTCAATGGTTTTATATATATATATATATATATATTTATATATATATTTATATATATATGTATATATATGTATATATATATATATATATATATATATATATATATTTATATATATATGTATATGTATATATATATATTTATATATATATATATATATATATATATATAAATATATATTTATATATATATAAATATATATATATATAAATATATATATATAAATATATATATATATATAAATATATATATATATATTTATATATTTATATATATAAATATATATATATAAATATATATAAATATATATATACATTGATATATATATAATATATATATATATATATATATATATATATATATATATATATATATATATATATATATATATATATATATACGTTCTATGGTTACTAGTGAAGGACATACTTTACTGTAAGCTCTCTAGACCTTACATTGCTGCTCAATAAAGACACTTAAATCCATTGTTCTTCAACTGCACGGATGACATTCTTCTTAATACGTATCAATCTATTTATTGATAGGATTCACATACTTCGAGCCCTCTTCTTAGATAAAATTATATATGGGTGCACTGATAGTTATACATGTATGTGTCTATAGTCAATTGTTTTTAGTGAGGCAGATTTGCACCGACTCGCAAGGGTGCCCTTTTCGCTCGGAAAAGTTTCCTGATCACTGATCGGTTGGACAAGATAATTCTAAGCAATCAGCGATCAGGAAACTTTTCCGAGCTAAAAGACAAGTTTCCTGATCGCTGATCGGTTGGGCCAGATCATTCTAACCAATCAGCGATCAGGAAACTTTTCCGAGCTAAAAGACAAGTTTCCTGATCGCTGATCGGTTGGACAAGATCATTCTAACCAATCAGCGATCAGGAAACTTTTCCGAGCTAAAAGAAAAGTTTCCTGATCGCTGATTGGTTGGACAAGATAATTCTAACCAATCAGCGATCAGGAAACTTTTCCGAGCTAAAAGAAATGTTTCCTGATCGCTGATTGGCTGGACAAGATCATTCTAACCAATCAGCGATCAGGAAACTTTTCCGAGCTAAAAGACAAGTTTCCTGATCGCTGATTGGTTGGACAAGATCATTCTAACCAATCAGCGATCAGGAAACTTTTCCGAGCTAAAAGACAAGTTTCCTGATCGCTGATTGGTTGGACAAGATCATTCTAACCAATCAGCGATCAAGAAACTTTTCCGAGCTAAAAGACAAGTTTCCTGATCGCTGATTGGTTGGACCAGATCATTCTAACCAATCAGCGATCAAGAAACTTTTCCGACCTAAAAGACAAGTTTCCTGATCGCTGATTGGTTGGACAAGATCTTTCTAACCAATAAGATAGCATGACACTTTTTCTGAGCTAGAAAGGACACCGCTGCGAGTCAGTGCAAATGCGCCTCATTGAAAAATATTGAGTATAGCACTGTGAGCGTCAGTGGGCGTATTTTACATCCAGATATTATCGGTGTTTTCTTGTGTTTAATTATCTAACACGGAATTTAAATAATTTAATTAAAGGTTTATATATTGGAATTACTTACGACAGTATCCTCTTACGATGGTACAATTACCTATAAGGAGAGAGAGAGAGAGAAAAAAGCAAAGGATTATGGCAAGAAATTTAATAAAAATGGCAGAATTGATCATTTAATTGAAAGACTGGCATATTAATATTTGCTATTGTAACTTATTTTTCACAAAATAATGTTTACCCGTGAAAAAAATTGTATATTTTATATATATACAGTATATATATATATATATATATATATATATATATATATATATATATATATATATATATATATATATATATATATATACACACACAGTGGAACCTCTACATCCGAACGTATCTACATCCGAATTTTCCAACATCCGAAGTAAAATTCGAGCAAATTTTTGACTCTACACCCGAATTTTATTCCGACACACGAAGTAAGCAATTTTCGTCGTACGGTTGTATCCGAATTTTTCGACACGCGAAGTACAATTCGAACACGTTCCGACTCTACACCCTAATGTTTTTTTCGACACCCGAAGTAAACAATACTCGTACTCGTAGTCGGTGCTCATAGCGCCTGAAGTGTTTTATTTCCGCCGATAGAAGGCAGCACATCGACCTCGGAGGGATGCTCAATTAGCGGGTCTTGGGTCAGTCCTCTGTTCTCGTCGGCTTCTTGCGGTTGTGCTCTGTGCGTTCTGCTATTAACTCTGTTTTAATCGTGATTTTTTATGTGCATCCTTTAACTGTAATTTACGTAAAGTATGGGTCCTAAAAGGCTTAGTTTTGCCAGTGGTAGTGGTGAGAAAAGGAAGAAGGAAATGCTTTCTTTAGAAATTAAGCAAAAAATTATTGAAAAACATGAGCGTGGCGTCCGCGTGAGTGAACTTGCTAAACAGTATGGCCGTAATATGTCGACGATCTCGACAATCCTTAAACAGAAGGAAGCTATTAAAGCAGTGAAACCTTCTAAGGGGATCACCATAATTTCCAAACGCCGTACCCCTATCATAGAAGAGATGGAACGACTTCTACTAGTGTGGATTAAGGATAGAGAGATCGTTGGCGACACCATCACCGAGACCGTCATCTGCGAGAAGGCGCACGCCATCTTTACGGACTTGAAGGAGGAGAGTTCTGGGGGGTGATTCTGGGGAGAGTTCAACCGAGCCTTCCTCAGATGATTTCAAGGCATCTCGTGGCTGGTTCAAGAAATTTAAGAAATGGTCCGGGATTCATTCAGTTGTTCGCCACGGAGAGGCTGCTAGTGCGGACACAAAGGCTGCAGCTGACTTTGTCAAGAACTTCAAAAAGATCGTGCAGGAAGAAGGCTACGTAGAGCAGCAGGTGTTTAATTGTGATGAAACCGGGCTGTTTTGGAAGAAGATGCCGAGTCGAACCTACATCACTGCCGAAGAGAAGAAATTGCCTGGGCATAAGCCAATGAAGGATCGGTTGACTCTTGCCCTATGTGCCAACGCTAGCGGGGACTTTAAAGTCAAGCCCTTACTGGTTTACCATTCAGAGAACCCTAGGGCCTTTAAAGCACACAACGTCGATAAGGATCAGCTTCATGTTTTCTGGCGATCCAACTCGAAGGCCTGAGTCACTAGGCAATTCTTTGTGCAATGGGTTAACCAAGTTTTCGGCCCTTCTTTGAAGAAGTATCTTCATGAACAGAAATTGCCTTTAAAGTGCCTGCTATGCCTTGACAATGCACCCGCTCACCCCCCCCGGACTTGAAGATGATATCTTCGATGAATTCAAGTTCATAAAGGTGCTGTATCTTCCACCGAATACCACCTCTATCCTCCAACCCATGGACCAGCAAGTCATCTCTAATTTTAAGAAGCTGTACACCAAGCACTTATTTAAGCAGTGCTTTAATGTCACGCAAAGCATCAACTTAACTTTGCGTGAATTTTGGAGGGGCCACTTCAACATCGTGCACTGCTTGAAGATCATAGATCAGGCTTGGGTGGGATTAACTCGACGGACCCTCAATTCTGCCTGGAAGAAGCTGTGGCCTGATGCAGTTTCTCCCCGAGATTTCGAGGGTTTTGACCCCGAACCTGATCCCGTGGTCGGTGCAGCGGAAGCCGTAGAGGAAATTGTCTCCCCTGGCAAGTCCATGGGTCTGGAGGTCAACGCAGATGATGTTACGGAACTCGTCGCCGAACATCACGACGAACTTACCACGGATGAGCTCAAGGAACTCCATGCTATGTCGGAGCACATGAGTGATGACGAGGAAGGGAGCGAGGAGGTAGAACATGTGTTAGGTTCGGCGCATATAAAAGAGGTGTTAGGAAAATATCAAGACGTGGTCGACTTCATCGACAAATACCATCCAAAGAAATTGCAGGTTTGTCGTGTAGTTTCTCAATTCGATGATGTTTGCCTAACTCACTTTCGAAACATTCTGAAAAGCCGTACCAAGCAATTATCTATCGATAATTTCTTTAAAAAAACTGCGAAGCGAACTCGTGATGAAGAGGATGTAAGTGATTCGAAGAAAACGGCAAAGAGTGAAGCAGAAGAAAGTAAAACAAAGAAAACGGAAAAGAGTGAAGCGAAAGAAATTAATTCAATTTCAAGTGTAGAGAGTGAAAGTGATTAAAATTACGTAATCATCAAAAAGAAAAAAAGAAAATGTAAAAAAAAATATAAAATATAAAAATAAAAAAAAATAAGCTAAGTTATGTTAAAGTTCACTTAGTGTAAGTTAGAATAAGTTACGGTAGTGTACGTTTATCGTAGTTAACCTCTCTACCTCCTCGCCGCCCGTCCGTCTCCTCTCTGTGTAGCAAGACTAACAACACCTGCGCTGGAGTTTCTAAGGTAAAGTGACGCTAAAAACCAGTTTCTTATTTATCATTTTTTGCTAATTCTTCTTATTTACATGTCTATTCTTCTTATTTACATGTCTATTATTCTTATTTACATGTCTATTATCTAATTTAGTGTTCATTATTCTCATGGGAAAATTATGTGTAGTAGTTTATTAAGAAGTTATCATAGGTTTTTGGGCTCAACCACGGATTAATCCTATTTCAATGTATTCTTATGGGAAAATTTGTTTCGACATCCGAACATTTTCTACATCCGAACATTTTCTACATCCGAAGTTGGTTCCGGAACGGATTAAATTCGTATGTAGAGGTACCACTGTATATATATATATATATATATATATATATATATATATATATATATATATATATATATATATATATATATACACACAGTATATAAATGTATATATATATATATATATATACACAGTATATAAATATATATATATATATATATATATATATATATATATATATATATATATATGGAATAGTATTGGACTTGACTATCGAACACATCTAGATCTTACAGTGATAAGGACAGACCTGAAATATGAAAGGGATAACTATTCTTGAAATTAGGTTTTGTTTTACACATAGAAAATATATACTGCACAGGTGTTCCACAATACTCTGCCGTCATACTTCCAGAGTTATATGCATATATATATATATATATATATATATATATATATATATATATACACTTGACTCTTGATTTATTTTATTGGAATTTAAGAGCATTTTGAAATGGTGACGAAGATTAATGAAAACAAAACACTTTTGTCTCTTTTCGTTCGAGAAATTTTGGCGGTAATGAAAAATTGCGTAAAACATAATTTTCGATTTTAAAACGTTACATAGTTGTGAGATCCGAATGCTAATAAAAATTACATAACTGAACACTTTGTTCAACTGAACATTGCAGTGAACTGCTTAGTCAGTTCCGGACAAGGCACTGAACGCCTGCAGTAATTTACCGGTTGCGGTGGCCTATTGGAAACGTCCCTGGATGACGTTCTGACGAACTCGGTTTCGAGACCCGCTCAAGGTCGATAGTTTCTTGTAGTGTCTGCAATCTCTCCATCCTTGTGAGCAAAGGATGGAAGGTTCGTTTGAGCCCTAGATCAATCTGCTGTGTCATCAGCAGCCGTAACCTGGTCCTCCTTGGTCTTAGCATGGGCGCTGATCTTATGGATATATAGTTAGTCTCTAGGACATTGTCCAGCGAGGGCAATATCAGTCCCTTTCATGACATTCATGAAACACCTTGAAACCTTTAAACCCACAACATAACTCATGGTGAATTAGAAAAGTCAAACTTAAGGAACATGTGTTTGTTAAAGCACACAACATTCACCACCACCAACCATGAATAAAACACTCGACTATTAAACTCTAATACTCACCTTCCATTCAAAATACTCACTTGTATACTCATATGTGTACTGTAGGCTTAGGAAGTACTGTGACGTCACACCCCATTTTTGACGTGTTTCTTTGGATTGGTTTTATAGGCTTCGAGGATTTTGGGAGTACAGGCTTGTAGGCTTTTCTTTTGGTTAGTGTTTGAAGAGTATCTAAAGACGAGAATAGATATTTAGATTGTTAGGTTATACGCATAAACACACTCATGTATATGATATATATACGGTATATACAGTATATGTATGTATATATATATATATATATATATATATATATATATATATATATATATATATATATATATATATATGAATATGTGTATATATAAACATAAAGAATATATATATATATATATATATATATATATATACAGTATATATATATATATATATATATATATATATATATATATATACAGTATATATATATATATATATATATATATATATATATATATATATATATATATATATATATATATATATATATATATATAAAATGTATAAACAAAAAACGAATAAGCAATGTTCATATTGTTAATGTAATGACTTTTCTATTGTTTTTTTACCTTTTATTTGCTTTGTTCCCCTGTTTCTTTATCCGTACTGTGTATTAAGCTCTTAAATTAACAGATCATCTTATGGCAACATTGCCGGATTTATTATCTCCTTGTAACATATCAGATTGAAATTATGTATTGCAATTGTTGATGTTGTCGTTGTTGTTGTTGTTGTTGTTGTTGTTGTTGTTGTCAATGGTTTTATCGAAGTCAAGTATTCAGTAACTCCAATAACTGAATTATTTTATATTTTATTATGAAATACACATTTACAATCTTACAATATGCTCTACTTGAAATATTTTATTTGTCCTTGTTCCCTTTCCTCACTGAGCTATTTTCCCTGTTGGAACTATATACATCATAGTATATTTACATAAATATTTTTATTTTTTATTTTACACATACTGTATTTACAATTGAGAGTTTTACCATTTATCTAAATATGTTTATAAATAGAAAATATATCGACTCTTGAATACTTTTTAATAGAAGTTTTAAATTGTATTTTATGTACAATAAACGCATTCATCAATTTACTTTTAACATATTCAAGTAATTGCGGGTCAATACTTATCTGAATTCAATATTGAAATTTTATCTCTTCTTCGACGACGTATTCTTGATTCATCTTTAGGATTAATAATTCAAACGTAAATTCTTTGAAAAAATTATAATTTTGCGTTTTTTAAACATTGAAGTTGAAAAAAAAATTGTTATTTAACTATAATATGATTTACCTCACGATTTATATTATAATGAATATCCAAAATCTTATATTCATTTTCAAATCATTTTAAGTCAGATCATGTACGAAAATTATATTATAGTTTTCTAAAATAATAGTATCCTACTTAACACCATATTACTACAGTAAAATACTAACGTCAATTTGTAAAACTCGAAATCTGACCATTGGGTTGTTTCTCGCTGTGAAAATATGCCACAAAAATTATGTATGTTATTTTTTCCTATTATTGTACGCTAATCGATAAAATATGTTAGCCTACTTAATTCTAGAAAATTTTATTTCCTTCCCTCACTGGGCTATTTTCCCTGTTGAAACCCTAGGGCTTATAGCATCTTGCCTTTTCAACTAGGGTTGTAGCTTAGCAAGTAATAATAATAATAATAATAATAATGAAATGTAAAAGTTGTTTTGAGAC